>NW_019745084.1:74391-187337 GCF_002891405.2 Cryptotermes secundus
TCATTACCCTGCAAGGTCACATCACTGCCAACGACTATGTGACCATTTTGGGCGACCAGGTCCATCCCATGGTGTAAACTTTGTTCCCCAGTGGTGATGCCATTTATCAAGCCAACAATGACCGTGTTCACATAGCTCACATCGTCCAGGACTGGTTTTCTGAGAACGAAGAAGAAGTGTCACGTCTGCCATGGCCCCCACAATCACCAGATATCAATATTATTGAGCCTTTGTGGTCTGTTTTGGAGAGCATTCTGCTTGCGCCCTATCCACCTCCATCATCGTTAACAGAACTTGCCAATGTTATGCAGGAAGAATGGTACAAGATTCCCTTGCAAATCATACAGGACCTCTATTTATCCATTCCAAGAAGACTGCAAGCAGTTCTGCAAGCCAGAGGTTGTCATACCCCATGTTAGTCACGGTAATGTGATTTTTGTTGGGTGTTTCCATATTTTTGTCCATCCCCTGTATTTTGACGGTGCTGTACGAAAGGTGAGGAGTGGAAATGTTCAGCTTAAGCTAACGAGTGCAATTTTAAATAATTTAGAATTTAATGGGAACTTTATTATACACGTAATGCAGGAGAATGAATGTGATCCCCAGAAAACGAAGTTTCCGCTGAATAATATGTTCAGTTATTATAATTTTAAATTTTCCTTCACAAAATCATAAGTTAGGGCTCTCTAGGAAAATCACCAGCCCCAAGAAAGCAAGTAGCATAATATTAGTAAAAGAGACAAATTTTAATTATCTTTGCTGAGATGTTACCATGTGATTATGATGGAGACGTGAACCGAAAAGAAACCAGGTTTCAAAAATAAGTGGAACTATTTCAAGAGCACCAAGAAAGGAGACTACAACAGAAATTAAGTTGAAATTTCAAGAAGTTATAATATTCTCATGTTATTATATGGCAAAGAATCGTGGACTGTGGAGATTAAGGGATAAATGGGAAGACATGCAGCTGAGATAGAGCTGTTACAGCTGGGAAGAACCGCAGTAAAATGGATAAAATGGGAAATGAAGACATAGGGAGAGAGAGAGAGAGATCTGGAAAGTTTCTCGTGTTACATGTAGAATAAAACACAAGTGAAAATATAGGATGTCCGGGTGGAAGGCATATAGATTAAAACAATTATATCTCAGAAAGCCTTTAGTATACACATCAATGGGTTACACAATTGCAAAGGGAAACTATCAAAGTTTTTTTTTTGTATATATAAATTTCTCAGTAAATTTAAATGTGGGCTCCCTTGATGGCACGACAAATATCCAGGCTTGAAGCATGTTTGGTGTTACTGTAGCCACAGCGTCCCTTATGCGGGCTTTCAGGTGTTGAAGCTCGTTGATCTTAACCTGGTAGACAATGTTCTTCACATAACCCCACAAGAAAAGATTCAATGGAGTTAAATCTGGTGACGTAGGAGGCCAAGTGATGGGTCCACGTCTGCCGATCCATCTCCCAGCCCTAAAATAAGGGTTGTTCTCATTCAGCTTTTGGTTTGTCTCCATTCGGCAGCCTTCCCCTTCATTGCACCTTTTCCTCATGTCAGTGTGACTGAATTACAGAACCGGGGTCTGATCTCGGGGAATATTGCGTACAGGCTTTGGAGATGGGGGCGGGGGGAGCGCAGATGAAACACATATAATTGTTAGTACCTGAATCTCAACACTGGCATCAACATCTGGCGGGAGAGCTGTGCAGCTCCTTNTATCTCGGAAACTAATTGTCATACGCGTATCCGGTTTATGCTTCTTTCTTGCCTCGCTCACGCGCAAGCGCCGCCACATTTCTGCCTCCATGTTAGGAATCACATGAACAGAGAGAGGGCTGGGATGTGAACTGGCAGAGGTGGACCAATCGCTTGGCCTCCTAGGTCGCTAGATTTAACGCCAGTGGATTTTTTCTTGTGGGGTTATGTGATGAACATTGTCTACCAGGTTAAGATCAGCGGTCTTCAACACCTGAAAGCCCGCACAAAGGACGCTGTGGCTACGGTAACAACAAACACGCATCAAGCCTGGATATTTGTCGTGCCACCAAGGAAGCCCACATTTAAATTTATTGAGAGAAAAATCTTTGATAGTTTCCCTTTATAATGGTGTAACCCAGTAATGTGCACAACAAATGCTTTCGGAGATATAATGGTTTTATTTTGGATACCTTTTATCCGGACACCCTATATATGTGACTGGCTTCTGTTTCGATAATGANATGGAGTTAAATCTGGTGACGTAGGAGGCCAAGTGATGGGTCCACGTCTGCCGATCCATCTCCCAGCCCTAAAATAAGGGTTGTTCTCATTCAGCTTTTGGTTTGTCTCCATTCGGCAGCCTTCCCCTTCATTGCACCTTTTCCTCATGTCAGTGTGACTGAATTACAGAACCGGGGTCTGATCTCGGGGAATATTGCGTACAGGCTTTGGAGATGGGGGCGGGGGGAGCGCAGATGAAACACATATAATTGTTAGTACCTGAATCTCAACACTGGCATCAACATCTGGCGGGAGAGCTGTGCAGCTCCTTGTCTTTCGCGCTAATTCAATATGTGCCACACCTCTGTCCCATCTGCAGTCTCTGCGCTAATGTAACAGCAGACGCAGCTGCTTATCCGCTACTCCTGCCATCTTTCTCGAGAAGTAATTTCTTGTATTGTTAGGGCGAGATGCAACTTAAGTACCCCATCTGCAGTCTCTGCGCTAATGTAACAGCAGACGCAGCTGCTTATCCGCTACTCCTGCCATCTTTCTCGAGAAGTAATTTCTTGTATTGTTAGGGCGAGATGCAACTTAAGTACCCCATCTGCAGTCTCTGCGCTAATGTAACAGCAGACGCAGCTGCTTATCCGCTACTCCTGCCATCTTTCTCGAGAAGTAATTTCTTGTATTGTTAGGGCGAGATGCAACTTAAGTACCCCATCTGCAGTTCTTCCCAATCTCACGAAGAAGCCGGGGGTGGGGGGGGGTTACGGTTCCACTGGACCTCAAAATTAAACTTATACAGAGTGTCCGGATGAAAGGTATTCAAAATAAAATAATGCATATCTCGGAAACTGATTGTCATACGCGTATCCGGTTTATGCTTCTTTCTTGCCTCGCTCACGCGCAAGCGCCGCCACATTTCTGCCTCCATGTTAGGAATCACATGAACAGAGAGAGGGCTGGGATGTGAACTGGCAGAGGTGGGCCAATCGCTTGGCCTCCTAGGTCGCTAGATTTAACGCCAGTGGATTTTTTCTTGTGGGGTTATGTGATGAACATTGTCTACCAGGTTAAGATCAGCGGTCTTCAACACCTGAAAGCCCGCACAAAGGACGCTGTGGCTACGGTAACAACAAACACGCATCAAGCCTGGATATTTGTCGTGCCACCAAGGAAGCCCACATTTAAATTTATTGAGAGAAAAATCTTTGATAGTTTCCCTTTATAATGGTGTAACCCATTAATGTGCACAACAAATGCTTTCGGAGATATAATGGTTTTATTTTAGATACCTTTTATCCGGACATCCTATATATGTGACTGGCTTCTGTTTCGATAATGAAGTCTGCTAAGACGGTTGGTAGAATGAGTATCAGTCTTTATCACAGACGACATGTAATGTGGTTAACTCCCTCCCCACACCCCGTCTCTAGCTGTGTGTTAAAATCAGCATGCCGAGTTAAATTATTTGCAAACTTAGTTCTTGCTTTACGGAAAACACTTCTTTTGTATCATAGAGACAAACCCGCGAATGTTGTTAGGAAAATAATGTAACATACAGACACGTTGCTAGGTAACGACCACGAAATAAGCAGCTATAATATATCAGTTGCTAGGCAACAGCTCAACCAATACACACGAGCGCAACAATTGCACTGAAACAGGCTCGGTGTTTTCTATGCGGTCCACGCCGCGATGTTATCAGCAGGGCATGTTAGTGGACAGAAGCAGTTACTCTTGGTTGGGAGAGTCTCGAATCCGAGACACTCCCGCGGAACTCTGGCCCGAGAATGATTGTGCCAGCGATCTCCAGCAGCAATTGTAAACGACACACCCGTCCTATCGTCAGAGAGGGCGCCCCACATTAACAAACCCGCAACTGTCCGACAGTAGTAAAAATCTGGCCTTGGGGGCCTCAGATGGGTGCTTGACACCAAGGCAGACTGGCCGGGCGTAACACAACTTGGACTTTGACTTCAACAGAGTCAATCGCGGAAGTTAATTAGTTGGTTGGTTAGTTTAGTGAAGAGTTGGTTGGTGAGAGAGTGAGTTAGAGAACAGATGCGGTTCAGTCTGTGTGAGCTGTTACTGATAGAAACTGGTAACTTAGGCCCGGTAGAGTGCAGCAGCACAAAGGGAGAGGAACGGACGTCACTGAAAACCACTACAAAGCAACGGCAGTGAAGACGCCACTGTGGGCACGAATATGTGAGTAGCAGTGAATTGTAAATTGTAGTCACGCGTTGTATCAAAGGGTCAATCAAATCTGTTCGTCAATCCAAAACTCATTCACACAATAGTGTTGCTGTATGGCACGAACTAAAGTAAGCATTTCTGAATAAAATGCAATGGAATAATTTCTTAACAATTTACTCCAGCTTTATTGGTGTTTATGGCAATTTTCATTAACATTTTTCTCCAATTCCCAGAAGAAAGCACAGTTGCATCCTCTTTACGGCTGTAAGAAATGCTGTGATAGCTGAGTGGTCCGTATGTATGCCGAGCGCCCATATAGGGGTCCGCAGTTTCTGGAAATTCGCGAAACGCTGAACTAGACCAAGGAGAACCGTTTCCTCTACCAGAATACACAACGGACTAAACTGACCATACAAAATGGCTAGAGACCATTTTGTATGGGTAAATATCGGCTGAGCGAGATATTTCATGATGGGACGGAACATACTGATCTAACAGTAGCCTTACATATGAGAGGTGCTGGGTTCGAATCTCGACCTTTATGCCGACTACCCTGACAGAGGTTTTTCGTGGTACTCCTCAGTTTATACAGGACAGTTCCGAGACAGAAAGAGAAGTAATCTGAGACCGCTCTTTACCAGATCGTCTCCGGTTTTAGTGTATCTGTAATCCTATCACTTGAGAATATAAATCCGTTGCATTGAAAACGTCGTGAAATTGCCAACCACAGGAATTTCACGATTGAAGTAAAGACAGTCGGGTAACAATTCTTGTCTTTGTTTCATGATGACGGGATGGATATATAATAATGAATTGTTAAGGAGCATTTTTATACAGACATTGAGGAAGACAGAAAATAATTCTATTTTACAGCTTTACTAAAAAAACGACTGGGATTTGGGACCCCTTGAATAAAATGCAGGTTTTTGTTTTTTATGGTGTTTGGACTAAATTGCATGGACCGAGATGACGATAAATGAATGATGAATTGGAAAGCATTTGGAAAGTAATGATCAGGCCTAATTGTGGACACTACCCTAACATTTGCCTGGAAGGACTGAGGAGAACCGCGCGCAAAACTTCAGTCAGGTCAGTCGATGTCTTGGCCCATATTCAAATTGACTAACTTCCTAATGTAGCTGCAGAAAATCATTTGGTAGACTAACCCTTGTTGCTACACAGAGCAAAGGCAGTAGAGATGTGCGGGAATTGAAGTACCATTAAATGGAATGGAGTTCCGATACGGGAAAACTTGTGGATCTAAACAGTTTCAAAAACTCTTGACGATAGCCTTGGGAGTCCCAGCAGAGTTCTGTAATGCTCGGCACGTTACACTACTGTACCCTGGGTAGCAGACTGCCTAGTGACATTTCCCAGTAGATTGGGTTGCCTATATCGCTCTCACCTCTCCGCAATCTGTTTCGGCCGCTCCGCGCTTGCGCGCGCAACCATCCATCCACACGGCCACAGCTTCTGTCCACTCCCGAAGAGAGGTGAACATTCTCGCAAATTTGTTCTTACATTTCAATAGCCCGAATCTCATAAATTTTGAGAAAATTCAACTGTTTATTTTCGTTTTCATTGTATCAACTCTACATGTTGCTTGACATCGATTGGGACAGTAAGGTAAGATCTGTGCAGATGAACACGTACTTCGTATTTCCATTCGCGAGAATTGAGATTCTCACTTCGTTGTATACAAATATTACTGTATTATATGACGCCGTGTACATCTTTGTCAACGTTTCGGAAGAACGCGTCCCTTCCATCCTCAGGGTAGGAGAGTAGTCTCTGAGGTTCTCATTACGTTGAGTATGAAAATTAATATTTTACGATGTATGACCCCGTGTGGACTTGTACATGTTTGAGATAAACATCTTCAGTGGCTGGCTTCTCTGAATCGTCGGTAAAAAAGAAACATACCAGAATACACAGTCTTACGCCCAAGAAAGCAAAATTCTTCATATTGAAAACTGGATTTATTGAACATTCGTAAATTTTAACTACCTATATCAGTCTCATCGATTTACGCACTCTGTAAATCATTGCAAATCCAGCAAACACAAAGTNTATAAGTTTTATATCGTGTAACAGTATGATATATAGTGGGAGTCGGGATAGCTCAGTCAGTATAGGTACTGGCTATGAGCTGGACAGTGGAATGAGGTAGGTCTCTACGGTCTCCACTCTACAGCGTCCAGACCGTCTAGACGCATTCTGAGACCCAACCACTGGATTCGGGCTTAGTTAAAGTCAAGAATATGTGGATCTATTCCTTCACTTTCTTATGCGACTCCATAGCCTGGCGTTTTGCTAATTAAGCATGCGGATTAGTTTATTTCTCGCTGTCTGTAAATACATTGGACGCGCTCTAAGTAAGCTGGAAGCATCAGAAAATGGGGCCGAATGCTCGACCAGTGACGTTTTCGTGCTTTGCTTATGGCAGCTGAGAGGTTCGCCACCCGGAATTAGGTTGTTCAGAATTTCTAACGAAGGCAAAAAGAAAACGGAGGCCTGTTTGTGATGGAACTACTGGTCTGATTTCAAGTTTGCGTTGTGACTCGACGTTTCAGAGAAGTTGACTACTTCTATACGCCGTGCCCAAGCAGGATGGAACTTCGTCATGAAGAACGTTGGAAGGTTTACTAGTGTATGGGATGGCCCAAAGCAAGTGAGTGTTTCGAAGGATAAAAGGGAGGCATTTTGAAAAGGAATGAACAGAAAGAGAAAATTTATTTTAAACTAGAATTGGCTTGTTTTGGTTGGATTGAGGAAGGCGTTAGAAATGTCGTATCTGCTGGGATGTGATGCCGTGTAGTCTGGTAATTTTTTGATTCAATCTTCAGGATCGAAGACAAAGCCGAGTAAACAAGCAGAAAGTGATGCTTCGGGCAAATGTACTGACTCCATTTTCAGGGTGGAGAGATGAGCCGAGGGAGCACATCAATATCCTTCTGGTCCGGTCTGTTGGCGAGACATGAAAATGTCGTGTTTTGTTACCATCGTTCGGGAATATAACGTAGGAGAGGAAGGGTGCTTGCTCAGGTCACTCTTTCACCCTGAAGGTGGGGGCAGTACGTTCCTCCGAAACATTGATATATTTCTACCACACTGTACGGGATAATATCCCTGAAGACAGTTTTCTTTGTCTCCGCTGTGAGGACGTCAGGTCACACAATAATGGTTGCAAAAGATAGGTTCTGTTCAGTCCAGTGATTCTCAGAATTTATGACACTTTAAACTCAAGATAATGAACAAATTTACTTAATCGCCCATGATTTACGGTGACAGCAGGAATTCAATTAGATTTGCCACTTTGGTACACCCACAATAGGCTGTAAAATGTTCCATGTAAAATCAAGGGAAAATTTTGCAAAATATTTCGTCAGCGCAAGTATTCAATCTTACTGCCTTTGCCACAAGTTTTATATGAGATCGCGGCACACAATTTGAGAAACTGTGGTCTACATTAAGAGCTGTCGAAGGAATTTAGTTGTTTTTTCGTATCAGTCTAATATACTGTAGACCCTACTTTATGTGGAACTCTATTTAAAGTAGGTCGCGAACCCCGCCCCCTCCCACCGGCCTGGAATTGCGGTCCGCTGTTTGAAAAACCTCACATTGGTGTATAAAATTTGAAGGGAAACTGTAAGCGCACAGTAGCAGCTGCCGCTCTTGATAAAAGTTGAGCTGTTTGCTAATTCCGCGCTCTTAATTATTTCGAGATCCCAGCCTTGGATTCGCTTTATGTTGTTAAACTTTTATAAAGTCGCTTGTATACCGGAACCAACGCGCTCTGTGCTGTAGAGACTTCAGTACTTCCTCCTCGCCTCCCCTCGCAGTGCTTCTCTGTTGAATTCAATGTAGAACTTCAATTTTTGCTTGTGCCATTTCAGATAAAGTTTTTATAAATGTGAGATCTGTCATTATGATTATGCAATTTCATGTTTCCGTGGAATCTGTCTGTACACGTTGCATGAACTGAATTTGTCACGAATGAGAGAATAGCCTTTTGTTTTCTGAGTATCGTGTGTATTCTGTGAGTATTGATAATAAATGTTTGTGGATATGTGTAGTGTAGTATGCTGTATAAAAAAGACGGTTTAGGATTGAGTAATCTGCGAGTTATTCGTGGGAGATGGCGTTAAACATCGGTATCCCCGCATTGTTCGACATTACTGAGGCCTGGAAAGGAATAAAAACCGGAGAAACCATTGCAAGTTGATAGTACGTAAGATTATACAGAGTGATTATAAATTATTGTCGGGTTTTCCGTGGCCTATACACGGAAACCCTGACAGTAATTTAGAATNCGCGCTCTGTGCTGTAGAGACTTCAGTACTTCCTCCTCGCCTCCCCTCGCAGTGCTTCTCTGTTGAATTCAATGTAGAACTTCAATTTTTGCTTGTGCCATTTCAGATAAAGTTTTTATAAATGTGAGATCTGTCATTATGATTATGCAATTTCATGTTTCCGTGGAATCTGTCTGTACACGTTGCATGAACTGAATTTGTCACGAATGAGAGAATAGCCTTTTGTTTTCTGAGCATCGTGTGTATTCTGTGAGTATTGATAATAAATGTTTGTGGATATGTGTAATGTAATATGCTGTATAAAAAAGACGATTTACGATTGAGTAATCGTGCGCGTTATTCGTGGGAGATGGCGTTAAACATCGGTATCATCGCATTGTTCGACATAACTGAGGCCTGGAAAGGAATAAAAACAGGAGAAACCAGTGCAAGTTGATAGTACGTAAGATTATACGGAGTGATTGTAAATTATTGTCGGGTTTTCCGTGGCCTATACACGGAAACCCTGACAGTAATTTAGAATCACTCTGTATAATAAATATGAAACTGTTAAATTCTCAACGGATGTTAACAGCATTTCTTCAAAGCTACGTTCTCAGACGCCCTCAATTTTTGGCCATAGTTATAGAGATTTGCTGTCTTCTGGGCTCTAACGNGCCTGTCGTATGACAGATTACCGATGAAAAAAATGAAAATAAGTATGAAACTGTTGAATTCTCAACGGATGTTAACAGCATTTGTTCAAAGCTATGTTCTCAAACGCCCTCAATTTTTTGGCCATAGTTATAGAGATTTGCTGTCTTCTGGGCTCTAACGGCGTATCATGTGATATATAGTTTCGAACGTTTCGGAGGAACTTACTGCGTCCGTCTTCAGGGTTGAAGGATAATCCCAACCGGGGAGAAAGCTACGGATATACGGGGACAGAAGACCCGGACCGGAACCGTAAATGAACGAATAGCAGTAAGAAGAATACTTTGACGCTGAAAGATTGCAATTTAAATAGGGTCACTCCTCTTTAACAATTTATCCTCTCTTCGCTGTAAAGGAAAAGGTAAAGATGTCCCTGTAACAGGCTGTGAAGACCCATAGGGTTGTGAGACGTCGAGGCTTCCACCCCGTCGAGAGTCAGTTCAGCACGTGACAGGATTTCACTTTCGGCTTACTCTTATACGCTACAGATGAAGTGTAGAGATCCCTCGAAATCTACCAGACTGCACAGGGTCACATTTCATTAAGCAGCTGCTTTCACTCTGAAATTATGTACATCGCTCAGAGTTCAGAGGCTCCATATGACATACGTCTAGAAATTATTGATAATGTTCCTTGTTTTACTTAAGAAAAAAACAGCGTATTTTCGCGATCTAATGGCCTCCAATTGACGTGTACTCACTGCCAGTAACAGAGAGATTCAGTAATATTCTAGCTGACAGGTTCACGTGCGGCGAGACATGCATACATGATGCATGTCCACAGCGCTTCCCGCGAAAACATAGATCCATTCCACAGTCTATATGAAAATCGTATTCCTTTCTAAAGAAGCCAGCTAATCTTGTGCAGAGAACTTAGTAAATATGCCATGTAGTTTTTCAATTTATTTCACACGACACGTAATAAATAATTCTGTCACTCCACGATCTGTGTACTACCGATACAAAAACTTAGTGGCTGATTTATAAACATCGTCATCGTAGCAGATATTTGTGGCCATATTTTAGAAAAAGAAACTAATGTTTTTGTAATGTTCCTCGCGGTTAAATAGAATGTGTTCCATCAGTGGGTTTGTAGCGGGGTAACCGTGGAGAAACAAATGGCAACAAATGACAGACGTCATTGAAACTGATGGAGATCAGCAACGAAGCCATAGTGACGAGACTTTTTCAGTTCAGTTCAGTGACAATCTCAGTCGTGCCATGCATCTTGTATCAGATTTCACGGAGTCATTAGCGTCGTCCGGTCGAGCCACTGACACGCGACAGCTCCTGTCAACGTTAGATGCAGTGGCAGAAATTGGCCGCACGGTGGATGCTCACGTCCCTTTCTTGAGAATATGAGTCGTATTCTTTTGCATCTCTTGAACACAGTTCATATATTTTTGACGCTTTATTTTATAGATTTCATAGTGTCGAATTGTAGAATAATTAATTTATAACTTCTCACAACCCTGTGGGCCTCCACGGCCTGTTACAGGGACAAATTTACCTGTGAGACCAGCAACGTGCATTTAAATGACTTTGTTTTGATGTGCGGAATTGTGCTTTTAAACGTCGCTGGTACAGGCGTGCTCGGAATCGTGAATCATAATTATTTAAATATTGCTGTGGATCCTGTTGGCTCTCATCGTGCTGTTTGCCTTCTTGCAGGTGGAGCAGTTCACTGTGCTGTGGATCCTGTTGGCTCTCATCGTGCTGTTTGCCTTCTTGCAGGTGGAGCAGTTCACTGTGCTGTGGATCCTGTTGGCTCTCATTGTGCTGGGCAATTCGGCTGTCCTGGTGACTCTCTACGTCAACAAAAGGAAGTCTCGCATGAACTTCTTCATCATGCAGCTGGCAGTAGCAGGTCAGTGCTGGGTTCTTATTTAGAATTCTCCCGTCAGTTTCGGCCTCTTTTTCATGCGAATACTGGGGGACCAAATGTTTTTTAGTGTAAATCATGAAGAGATCTAGACCCACATACATCACGTTCAGTGCTGCAAAACCATGCAGATTCCGTGCATAATGTTCTCTGTCAATTATTTACAGAAATCTTCCCATATATGTATAACGCAATTACTGTAAATAATAGAAAAAATATACAATATTAAATAATTTCCTTTAAACCCCGAGTTTAACGAAAGCAAAAATAATTCATCATTGTTCTCTGTCAGTCTGCTAATTTTAATATATCGGTGAAACTTGTGAATACCTGTTATTTCTTATATTATTTATGAAGTATGTAGAAGCTGAATACAGGAGATTAACGTAAAATAGGTGATGCACATACTTACAATCGTAATTAGACTATTTACAACTTGTTTATTAAAACCGTCACAACACAACAATATTAAGGTCAGTGCATTGTTTGGCTCTGCTACATGTTTTGGCTATTGAAAATCATCACCAGGCAAATACATGGCTAACATATATACACCACTGAACTGCAGTACTAATAAAATTGGATACAATAATATCTCATATAAGAAAAAAATATATAAAACATCTGTTCAAAATAAATGATGACAGAAATGATATGTATAACCTTAGTGGGGTTTACCAACTGCAATGTGCTGACTGCCCGTTAAAATATGTAGAACGGACCGGACGTACCTTTAAAGTCAGATTCAGAGAACACATACGAGACATAAAAAATAACGGACAAAGTTTCCAAATTTGCTCAACATATATAGGACACCACACATGAATATAGTACGATAGACAAAACATTAGAAGTTCTATATATCGGCAAGAAGGGCCGAACCTTGGATACATATGAAAGATTTCACATTTACGAAATCAGCAAACAAAATATGCAACTGAATGATAATTTTACCGAAATGCTTAACCCTATATATGATGTAATCATTGATACATACAAAACATAATATACAGGCTTTCCCCCCCCTACCACCCCTTCCGCATACAGCTTATCTCTACCTCCCCTCCCCCCTCCCACCCCTGCACACTGCACTTTTAACATACATCACCAAATCAGTCGTTTACATTCCCTACAGAACGGACAGTACTTTGTAAGATGAGGCACCGACTAAATAGTAAGTAAATAATACACTACATCTTCAATACAAAAATCAATATTTAATTATAACAAAATTTAATACTATTACTCTCATATCATTTTCATATTAACATTAATATTACTACATTTACATCACGAGCCTCCAAAACAGTTTATTATATATACACAAAATATAGAATACTCTAATTTGTCCGTGGGAACACAACAAAATCACAAAAACCAACGACTGACTCGATGATGTAAAGGATCACTAGAAGAATTTTATTCTTGTTTTATACTATAACTTTTGTTTTATATAATCTAAGTTATTGTATTTTTAGGCCAAGTATTTTAATGTAATTAATATTATTGTATCCAATTTTATTAGTACTGCAGTTCAGTGGTGTATATATGTTAACCATGTATTTGCCTGATGATGGCTTTTAGTAGCCGAAACATGTAGCAGAGCCAAACTAGGCACTGACCTTAATATAGCTGTGTTGTGACGGTTTTAATAAAGAAATTATATATTTGTATAACACAACAGGATGCATGAAATGAAAACTTTATTAGACTGTTGGCATAGAAGTTTTGTTATATTGGTGCGAAAACTTTCACACAGGACGAATTTCGGATATTTGAGCTAGCAATTAGCAAACTACCTCGATGGGACTGAGTTATTCTTGAGGAAGTAACAGTTGCTCAACTACTCAAGAAATTCTCACCATTTCAAAGTTCACAAGCGCTCCCCTCTGGCCCCTATCCTAAGCCAATTGGTTAGCACCCATCAACGTGTTGCCTGTACTTCAGGCTTTGTATTTGGGAAGTCAATTATTATGATGATCAATTTTGCACATAAACGTTCCTCTGTTTAGCAAGGGATATTAAAAAAAGTGTTAATTTTGTTCTTACATGCATGGGTTTGAGTTCAGGTCAGTTTATTTCCCGGGACTCCAACGATAATACGATAATAAGATAATACTGAGAAAACAAATTTCGCTGCATGCCATTTTAATTAAAACCCTTATATTCCCGTATAACCACAGCGATATAGTCACGGAAAGCAGAACTGTGTTGCTTAACTTCGCCATTAAACCTTCTGGAGCATTTGATCGTCTCCCGCGAAGTTAATTGTGAGTGTAATTATAGAGCAATGCTGAAATGGTGCAGGAGACATGACATCTGTACCGTCTTAGACAGGAGCCGGGATAGCGGCTGGACGACCGAGAGGTCGGAGTTCGAGTCCCGGTATGGGAAAGAATGTTCTCTCCTCCATGTCGTCCAGACCTGCTCTTTGGTCCACCCAACCTCCTATACAATGGATACCGTGGGTTCTTTCCCCGGGGTTAAACCGGCCGGGACATGAATCTGACCACTCCCCTCCAACTATTGCTGAGGTCAAGAAAGTGTGGCTCTACATATCCACGCCCCCATACGTCTTCATGACGTAGTGCTTAGTTAGTTAAACACAGGGACAACTTTACCTCTACCTTCTTACCCTCTAGGATAACCTAAGCGTTGAGAGAATAAACATGCCTTTGAGCACCAACTTGAGTCGAACCCGGGCGCGCTTTGGTGGAAACGAGTTGCTGTAATCACTCACTGACAGCCTGGGCCACACGAGGATTGTTCTATGGAAAGCAGGAGCGACATGTGTGCCTGAACCCAGAAACGTAGGGACATTACATGGAATTCGCCATCACAGACAAACACAGATGATCCTCATATTACAGCGCATACAGACACTCCATTTCATTACTGAGCGGACGCTTCGTCGTGGCAGAGTGCCTAAGCACCTCGGCTTCCCTCGACTCTCTTCGATATCTCGAACTGAAACACGAGTCTCTGTGGATTCTGTTTGTCGGTATATCGAGCGAGTTGGCCAGAGCGGTTACACTTCTGATTTATAATCGGGACGTGCACGGTTCGTATCTCCGATTATAGTTTCCGAGGTTCTTTGTGGTTTTCCTCAGTCCCTCCAAACAAAAGCCGAGACTACTTTCTTTCTCATTATGAAATTGCGTTGGGCATTTTCCGTCATCCTAGATATACAGAGTGATTCTAAATTATTGTCGGGGTTTTCGTATCCTGTAATTTTCAAACCGTACTTGCCAAGAAAGGCGCACCTATATCAGTCATTTAGCATTCTGCATATTAATTCTATAAGTAATAAAACTTTCTGAGTTAAACTTTCATATTCCATAAGCAGTTTTAGTTTACTTTTTCAATTTAAAAATTATAGGGAACGGAAACCACGAAAATAATTTAGAAACATGATATTTCGGAAAGCGACTATCCCTGTCTAATGGGTCCAACTGAGTAGGATTTTCCCCTCCTACAAAAATGATTAGGGAAGCAGACTCAGCTCCTAAAACGTCTTAAACCTTTAATATACCTAAATTGATTTACAACATATGACATAAAAATATTTACGATGAAGAACAAACACAAACCATTTTCAGAGACCGCTACAGGATCACGATTGTGTCCTTCGACTTCCCAATTCAGTGCTCTCTTCTCTACCGCCGAACCATTCTACCCTCCTCGTCAGATTACAGAGAGCGCCACTAAATGATATACCGGCTAAGAAGTGATTGCACCAGAGTCAATGGATTTACCGTGTTATGAAACAAAAGTGGCATGTAGAAGAAGCACACAGTGCGTGGTAATAGCGCTACGCATGTAGATTGCATGATTTATTTCATTTTCTACAGTTGTAAAGATTACATGTCCTGCGGCTGACATTTGTGAAGCAATTGCGTCGTATCTCGACACAAGAATAATTACACATAACCTGTCTGCCTGTCTGTCTATGGCTCTAAAGCCCTTTGTTGGAACTTGGCCGTTTTTTCAGTTACTTCATCTTTTACACATTCGATAGGACTCCTTGGACGGGGGATCAGCCCGTCGGAAGGCAGCTACCTGCACACAAGACACCTCAATCACAGAATAAATTCAGACGGACATCCATGCCTCAAGTGAGATTCAAACACAACGCACGATCCCTGTGTTTGATCGAGTTCATGCCATAGACCGCGCTACCGCTGTGCTCGGCTGCACATAAACTGCGGAATTCAGTTGCTCAAGTATTATTACTTGTTTCTCCCACTTGAATGTGCGACTTGTAGACTTCCACATCTCATTTCTGCGTAGACAGGGACAACCGACGCGACGCCACCGTCAAAATTATGTACTCTGGGTACTTCGGGAGCGGCCCAAGTTATGCGATGACGCAGCGAGACGGTAGATCGATGTGTGACATTTCTTGCTGGGTCTTGTCATTATTCCGTCGCATGAGAAATTCTACATCGCCGTAACGACTTCCGATGAAATGGCCCTCTTATCGTGACGAATCGAACCATCGCTTCCCTCACATCCATTTCCAGAAATCTCAGAAAAGTCTCGCTCTTTAGTGTCTTCATTCTCTGTAATGCACGTATCTACCCAAAAACAAGACGCCTTGCATAAGCATACTACAGTGCTCTTATTTTGTGTTGTCTGCTGAGTTCGTCTGCGCAGTAAACTTGGTCGAGACGCAGACGTAGAGATGTGTGCCACTGTGATGATGGCTAATTACGAGAGTGGCGATACTTTCATGATGCACATTTTCTTATTTTCTGTGTAAACAAAAGTACACCCAAACAATAGAATCATATCTAATCCTGAGTAGTTCTACACCAATAAATGGCATTTTAATTACTAACTCGCTCATGGAGCTGAGCCCTTCTTAAGGAGCCGCAGATTCTGCAGCTACTCAAGAATTTCCCAGTATTTTATGGCACCCCTAAGGTTCATTAACATGTTCACAAGAGCCCTCCACTGCTCCATATCCTGAGCCAGATCAATCCAATCCATACCATCCCATCCTATCTAAGATCAATGTTATGTGGGTCCCCTGTCACAACGGCATGGCGCGTCCTCAGGTCACGGATGGAGGAGACGTCCTCCAGGGAAGCTGCGAATATATTGAATAAGCAGTCGCGGACAGCCGACAAGGGGTGGTCCTCCAGCTGTGGGGTTGGAGCATGGAGCTACCAACTCCTCGCCGTAAAGAATAAGCCATGCTCTCCTGTTACTTCCTCTCGCTTAAATCCAAATGTTTTTTTCGGGACGCTGTTCACATGCGCCTTCAAAGAAATCCTAAGTGTAACCGTTATTCCAAATATTGGGCTATGTAAGGAGGGGCCTCATTCTGTGTGAACTTTCAATCACATTATTAACATCGTTAAAGCTAAGAGACTGTACATGACTTACGGTTACGTGGAGAAACCAATGCACAAAATCTCATTGACAGAGGGACAGAGATCACGTAGCCTGGTAGAAAGTTACAAACGTTTCAGATAATACCGGTACCTCCATCTTCAGAGAAGAAAGTTAAATTTAATGTGGGAAAATTTTACGGTTGTAGGGGGAAGGGAGGACAAAGACAAGGACAATGCTTGGCCCTTAAAAGGGCCGCTTTCAAATATAAGAGGAATTATGTCTTAAATAAATGGGGAAGTCGAGAGAAACGCGCAATAGAAACATTGCCCCTCCGAGGGCTCTGTGTGAGCCAGGAGGAAGTGACGTGAAGAGAGATAAGTAATGTTCCTTAAGATGGCTTAATTAGAAGGCTGCACTGAAAGGGAAATGTAAAAGACCTAACAGAAATCTACTTACGTACGTACTAAAGGGCGGTAACAATCTGCCAGACTATACGGCGTCACCTCGCACATAGGCACGTCGTGAGACCTTGAATGTTCCGCAATGTTCTGAAACAGCAGGAGGTCGTTTTGAAGTCTGGTTTCATTAGGACGTTTATGAAACCGTCGAGCTTGCAGACGGAATCAGATACACAAGATGAAACTATCAGCTTTACTTCCGAAGAGAGCGAGAAATACACTTTGCCTGATGGGGGAACGGATAATGCGAAGACAAGCAATAATGCGATATAGCGCCTGGCGTATAGGCTACTGAGTCGTCCCCTCTCTGGGAGTGGAGGCACAAAAATGAAGACATTCGCGCAGCTGTTTATTGGGCGGTCCTCGGCGGTTCTAATCCTCACAGACCGGGAAGAGAGTAAGACCTTCAGCAGGCCGAGCGAGTGGACTGGCGCGCCGGGTGGCCGGGACTCTTCCGCCGCTCCTCTAGACCAGAGTTATTTTATCTTCCCCTTCCTTGTTCTGCCTAATTCAACATCCTCTTCTATTCCTCCATCTCCTAATCTCTTCCCCCTTATTCTACAGAGTGGAGCAGAGGAAACGCGTGTTTTTCACATAAGAATAAATGTGTTGATTTTCAAGATAAAACCTTTTTAATTACACAAAGAAGAAGCTATTTTAACATTAACATGTATTTTAACTTGCATTACGTACGGAAAATAATGCCAGTCAGATGATGCCGTTCTTGCTGGACACGCATTTGAGCCTCTTCTCAAAATTCTGCATCGCATTCTCCAACATGTCTTCCGGCACAGCTGAGAGTTTCAGCTCTTGGGTCGTTCGAGGTCTGTTCGTGTGCATTCCTGCCTATGTCAGCTTATTTCTGAACCACCATTACTTTTATTTTCCACTCTTCTCCGCCTGTCCTTCTCCTGTCTCTTCGCTTCCTATCCTATTCCTCTTCACTTCTTTTGCCTCTCCATCTCTCTCTGTTGTCTCTCTCTACCGCTTCATTTTATACTTGCTACAACGTCTTCTATTTATCTCCTCCCCACCCTTAAATTTATTCTCCTATCCGTTTCTTCTTCCATCTACCCTTATTCACACGTTCCTCTATCAGTGACACAGACCGCAAAATTGTGTATTCAGGGTCTGAAAGGGTTAAGCATCTGATAGTTATACAGCTGGTAAGCACATTTCTACTTGCATTGAACCCGAAAATTTGTCATCGTCAAACAGATGTCGAAACGTCGGGTTTAGCGTTACCGCCTCATGTTCGGGAAATCCTGTATTCGGATATTGTATAGAATAGTGCTCGGTTCGAACCTCGGCAGGGTCACTCTGTCACTGAAATTTTTCATGTATTCCTCAGTACCTCCAGGGAATTTCCGCGACATTACTTACAGTAACCCAATACCGTTTCCTTCCGAATCCTCATCAGCCATCCTAACAATATACGCTGTGAGATCTACGAAGGGGAGTCAGTAGACAGGTTGCAAAAACATAAAACGTAAAACGTGACATTCGAAACTGAAAAGAAAAACAACATTTATTTATCAGTTGTTTTCACTTGTCCCATTGCTTTACAAATTCATCGAAATCCGCAGCGTACAAGTCTTTTTGGCTGTTGTCTCAGCCACTTTGCACCACCATTTAAACCTCTTCGTCATCAGCGAAACATTTTTCACCCGGTTGTGAACCGCTTTGCGCGACAAACACTTCCCACTATTAACAGGAAACATTTCTTTAATAATATCTTTTACATCGAGTCCTTTTGCCAACAAAACACAAAAATGATCGCTATACTTCGGTAATACACTCAAACATGGTAGCAAATTTTGACTACTGAAACCAGCCTCTGAACCTGGGCAAGCGCGTCTGCTACCTAGACTGTCATGAAGCTGGATTTTGCTGCTACTCAGTGATACACATAGAAAACCTGGTACATAAATTACAGCTGTTTTACTTCCATTTGTGACCTGTTTAGTGACTCTCCCTCATACATACTGACAGCGTTGTTAGATAAACCCTCAAAGTAACACTATTACCATAGTAAAATTACTGAAGCCATTATCACGGCCATAATCAGCATCATCTTTCAAAAGACGAAAAGTGACGCCCATCAAATTACTGACCAAAGTCGTCACCACCGCCAGTCTGAACCCAATTCTTCGCAACTTCAGTCAGCAGCGCTGCAATGAAAACGGCACGCGGAAAGAGCAGATGTTCCTGTCATAGCGCGAGGCTTCTGCTTCAAGAGCGAAACACTGAGCGGTAATGTGGCTATGTGGAACCAGCTCCATTTAAATAAATGACAACTCTCATCTAGATTGTCTCTTCCCTCCCGCCGTCCCCGCAATAACTGCGACACCTGTCGGCAGACGGAGACACAGCGCCGGGCCACACGAAACCGACGCTTCCTGACGTGGATTTCGCGTTCCTGGCAGATGTTCACTAAGAACTTGGAGCCACATAAAGTGGGTTTTCTTTTATGACACTCTTATCGTATGGGACTTGAAGAAACAGACGTACATCCGAAATTTTGGTTAGGAATTGTGAAGGCAAAGGGAGATAAATTAACATAAAATGAATCTCATATAAATATTGTCACGTGTATGAGTTTGGATTTGTGACTCGATTTATTGGCCACTTATACACTCGCGACTAGTGACTACACTTTACAGATCACTGAAACACACAGACTAGTATCCTTAGTCTATTACAGTCTCTAGTAGCCTTTTCCTAGCAACGAATTTTAATAGAGGAACTGTAACAGCCTCACTGAATTACACACCCCAAAATATCACAGTTAAAGTCTTCTGTTCACAGCCGGACTTTCAACTTGCAACCAACCCGCGGCCACTTCACCCCAACCTCCTTGTCTTCTCCCCACCGCCTATAAACTAGCCAAGTTATAAACCTCGTCTCTCTTATAACCTGTCGGCACGGACCGAGTAGGACACTCAGTTCTTCCATTGTATTTAAACTGTTGCATTATTAAGAATCTGCTACCTAGGAACGGACTGTGTTCCGGTGTTTGTTTCGCAACCGTTGCCTAGAAACGGCTTTAAACGCTACAATAAGTTGCGAAAACGAGAACTGGCATCAGGTGTATGCAATATGAGTTTTTCATACAAGTGAAGATTGAAGATTATTAAATTATTTTTATTTCTTCTTAATTTGTAGTGGCACGCGGTAACGCAGTTGGTTGAGGCACTATACTACAAGCCGGAAGGTCTCGGATTCAAGTCCCGATGAGGTCATTGGATTTTCTCAATTGACCTAATCCTTCCAGCCGCACTATGGCCCTGGGTTCGACTCAGCCTCTAGCAGAAATAAGTACCAGGATTATTCTTAGAATATTCTATGGGGTAAAGGGTGGCTGGAGCGTAGGGCTGACAACTTTGCCGCCATCTGTGAGCCGATTGTCTAGAAAATGTGGGAGACTCGACGTCTCACAACCCTATGGACCTCCACTGCCTGTTACAAGGATAGCTTTACTTTTTACTTCACTTTCTTCTTAATTTGTGGAATTTGTATTGATTGTCTAGCTGAGCATATTGAGAATTTATCGCTATTTTAATTTTGTTATTGAACAATTTTCCTTAATTCTTCAGGACTCTCACACTTTGCAGCCTGGTTGTGGTAACCATCCACCAGACTGTAGGTGTCGTAATCCAGAACACAGGAGTCTAAATGGATTATACTGGCACAGTGCAGAGAGAAGGAAGAACAAAGAAACAGAAACGTAGAAGTAAAGAGAAAGATATATTAATTTAAGCGTTCGGTCCAGTGACGGAATCACCATTTTTTGTGCTGGATGTGACATTCTCACACTCTTAACTATGAAAAGTACGAAGTTTTGGGTTGTAACATAGTTTAGTCTGTTTCGGATTGACATATCGCATCCATCATCAGGGTCTCAAAGTAAGCGAAGCAGGATACCAGAAGAAGCAGACTGCAAGCTGATATCTTTCTGGCCTACCTTACTCTTTGACCTTGATGACAGAGGCGATATGTTCCTCCGAAACCTCGGCTTGTCACCAACATACACACATACACGTCGTTAAAATCAAGAAGACAGTACGTGACTTACATTTGTTAATATTCCTTTAGTAAGACAGTGTGCGCCAAAAGAGTATTTTGGAAATATCTCGATGTGAGGTTTTATGTTGCAAAGCTGTTTGTATATCGCTGTTTGTAGTGCAAAGCAAGACTTTTCAATAACACGCTGTAAGTGCGATGCGTACACTTAGCAAAGGCCAATCATATTCATAAGAGACAAACCCATATTGTCGCCAGCGAGGATGTTACATAAGGACTATCACCGGAAGGGCTGAGTCGGAAAAAAAAAATCTGGTCGTGAGTCTCAAGGGGCTTGATGCCAAGGCATACTGATTCTCAGTAAAGTGACTTTGACTTTAAAGTTCAGTGACCGCTGAACGTGGACAATTTGACGCTCTACGAAAGTTAGTGTTTTGGTTTACACTTCCAGATCTCACCGTGGGACTCATAAGCGTCTTGACTGACGTCATTTGGAGAATCACAGTCGTGTGGCATGCCGGGAACTTCGCCTGCAAACTCATACGGTTCCTTCAGGTATGTACAGTGTTATGCCCTTGAGGCCATAATTTCGAATTATGGAAGTGCAGATTTTGATTTACACAGTACCCGGAAGAGATTATAGAGCTGTTACCAAGCATGGCTAGTGAAAGCAGACAGAAAAATTATCGTGTGCTCTGGTGATTTGTAAAGTGCGGAGAATAGCGAAGACGCTATAATTACTTCTAGTTACGATCTGTAAGTTGTCAATAAATCGAATCACCAATCCATACACGAACTATAGTCACTCGTACACGTGACAGTATGGCCAGCGACAAAACTAGTCAATTTTATAATAAACAGGATCTCCAGGAAGAGATTGACTATTTAACTTTCTATTTCTATAAACATTTGTTGTAATACTGGTACACTTTTCAAAGAATTGCTAGAAGTTTGGTTTGACAACACTGTTGAGCAGGGGTTCTGATAGATTATAGAAGAGAATGTGTTTTTTTTTCAACTGGAGGTTTAAAAAAATACATAAGTTCTTGCACTTCGTCATGTACATGTAGGGCTACAGTTTTTCTGTCCTCTGCCCTCAGCTGGTATTTGAACCCAACACTTCTGAGCAGAACGTTAAAAAAATATTACCCCTGTAATAAGCCATGGAGGCCCATAGGGCTGTGAGACGCCGAGGCTCCCACATTTCCTAGACAATCGGCTTATATGTGGCGGTGAGGTTGTCAGCCTTATGCGCTGGCTTCCCTTTACCCACAGGAAGATTCCTGGTACTCGTTTCTGTTAGAGGTTGATTCGACTCCAGGGCCATAGCGCGGTTGGAAGGATTAGGTAAAAAGGCAAAATTATCCCTGTGCTTAAGTAACTAAGCACTACGCCATGAAGACGTATGGAGAGTGGATGTATAGACCCACTTTCGTCCAACTAGTGCCGAGGTCAAGCAAACGTGGATCTATACATCCACTCCCCCAATACTTCTACATGCCGTAGTGCTTAACTAGTTAAGCATAGAGACAAGTTTACCTTTCTTTTTACTAAGGCACGAATTGAAAATGATTTGAAGCGATGTGGCTGTAGTCTAGTCTAACTACGTCATCATGCCGAGCTCCAGATCCGGATTTACCCGCGACGTTTAGGGAGAGCGAGCCAACTGCACGAACAAAGGAGAGAGAGTAGTGTCCTCGGGCCTCTTGCTTCACAGTTTTAAGAACAATTTTACGTATTCAGTTATATATTTAAAAGAGGAGTAAAGTCAACTGTGACATACAGATCCAATGAACAAGTCATCAGCTACATGTGCTCCAAATTGGATAAATGTAGAACTTGCGGTTACTTAGAAAATCGAGTCTCAATTTGATGAAATTAACATTCAGAATACGGGGTTTACAACCGCATCCCTTTCTTCAATACAGTGCGGTTCTGCGCGCGACCTCAATTAGCATGGCTCGATTTGCATGAAAAGCAGAATTCTCGCCAAGAGACGGCCCTGCTGCCTACATAACAGCTCTTCTGAAATTGAAAGCATGGGCAGATGAAACGGCTACATGTAGCATCACGTTGAATATTCCTACCTCTGGATCAACCTAACAATTATTCCTCTGAATTCCAAACGTCACTTCCGATGTTTGTAATGAAGCTTAATGATACTTAATAGGTACCCGGCTAGAATCCCTGTTGGCAGAAATTTATCGATTAGTTAAAGGTAAATTTATCCCTGTTCGGATCACAGTTGGCCGCCGCGGTCTAAGTCATGAACTGTCTTCGGCCGCTCAAACACTGGGGTCGTGAGTTCGAATCCCATTCGAGGCATGGATGTCTGTGTGCGTTTGGACTGTTGGTGTTGTCCTGTGTAGGTAGCGGCCTTGCGGCAGGCTGATCCCCCGCCCAAGGAGTCCTACCGACTGTGTTGTTGTTGTAACGCCTGCATGACATTTCCTCTAGAAACACACCCCCCAAGAGATCCGATTGGGGGAGTAGTTTACCTCCGGATTGTTTTATCTCCAGAGGAAACATCTCGCATACATGGTATCTCTGTTTTTGGAAAGAGACTATCCAGGGAAAGTGATAATGTGGTAGTTTTTCCATTTGCTTTCCACATCGCAGTACAACAGCCGTTCAAACCACTCTGGTCACGCCTGTTGCTATACGAACTTGAACCATCTCGAGCATCATTTGCTCTGTGCTTCAAGTCGCTGCTTCTGGCATCAGTTTTTGGTGTCTCTCTTCGTCTGATGCCTACCCTTTGACCTGTCCAGCAAGGGAGGCCCTGCCAGTAGCTACGCTACCGCTGGTATAGCTCTCAGGGTCCTTGGCATATTCAAACCCCCTCACCACGATAAGGTGGAGACACCAAAGAGGGGGACCGACTGTGTATAAGATTGAGAAATTGTAAAACAGAGGCCAAGGTTCGTCATGAATTGTACCACACACTGGTATTTTATGAACTTATCCCTGTGCTTAATTAGGCGTCATGTCACGAAGAGTTACGTATATGAGAGTGGAGATTCTTGATTTAGGTTTGAGTGAGTGGTCAGCTTCACGCCTCTTCCCGTATTACCCCAGAGGGAGCAGCAAGTTGCAATCATTGCGTAGGAGACTGGGTTGGCTTCAGTGTCGGTCTGGTTGCTGTGGATGAAATAGAAATGTGTTACTCCTACCGGGAACCCTTAGCTGTCTAACCAATTACCTTGTCGCTATGTTGACTGATTTATTCCGCTTCGAAATCTCCTCACTAATACCTCCACTGTTTCTGAAAACGAAATATGCAGTGTGATTCTAAATTATTGTCTGGGATTCCGTTTATGGGCCACGGAAACCCCGACAATAATTAGAATCATAGTGTGTACACGCATTTCATGCAACTTTGAAGTCTCGTTTCTTGTTCTGTTCCTACAAGCAATCCCAGCTGTGTCACACTAGGCAACGGTCGCCATTACGGTCGTGCTACCTTGGCTTACTTTTCCTGACGGTCCAGATCCCTAGGAGTTCTAAACATGCTTTTAATTACTTAAATTAATTAGATTTAATTTGGTTTGTGCCGGTCACGGTAGCCGAGCGGTCTAAGGCATGCACTGTCTTCGCTCGCTCGGAAGCCGGGATCGTGGGTTCGAATCCCACTCAGGGCATGGATGTTTGTGTGCATTTTTCTGTGTTTGTGTACAGGTAGAGGCCTTGCGACGAGCTGATCACCCGCCCAAGGAGGCCTACCGTATGTGTAAGATATAGAAACACCGAAGTGAACGGAGAAGTTCATGGAGGTAGGCCTAGGCCCACTGGGGTTGTAGTGCCAAGGAAAAAAAAAATGGTTTGTAAGATGAATTCGTTTGACATATTTCTGTAGAGCCGGTGACAGTGGCCGCGGAGTCCAAGGCATGAACTGTCTTCGGCCGCTCAAATACTGGGGTCTTGGGTTCGAATCCCACTCAAATCATGGATGTCTCTATAGTGGTGGTGATGACTGAGAGCCATGACTGAAGATAACGATGATACCAGTGATGATGGTGGTGATGATGATATTGAGAAGTAGACTAAATTGTGATATGTTGTTTTAAATTAATTTTATTGGAGGCAAGAATTAAAATTTTCCCTGGTCAACAACAAAATCGAAGTCTGTGTTCCTTCATGTCCTGGCCAGCCTCTCTGCCTGTAGCTCAGAGAATGCAGAAACTAGCGCGTGGGCTCGACGAAAGGTCGGGATCTGTTCCCGGGAGGGACAAGGGATCTTTCTCTTCTTCACAGGGCCCAGACCTGCTGTGGGGTCAATTCAGCCTCCTATCCACTGGGCGACAGCTGCTTGTCTGGGGATAAGAGGGCACGGGCGTGAAGCTGACCACTAGCTGTATCTAATGTCGAATTTATGACTCGTTCAGCTGTACCTCCCCCCTCTGTCTTCAGAGTGCAGTGTGTAATTAATTAAAAATATAGATAAAATTGTAAGATTTGAGGCGGTGTCACAGCGGTGACTATGAAGAAAACTGATTTCTTCATAGATAAAATTATCTTAAATTTTATACATTCGACTTTTTCTGTAAATTCTTCATATATGGGGCTGTATTTCGATGAGTTTATCTATTCAAATTGTATATGAAACTTCTAAAATAGCTCGAAGATACGTATTTCCCCATAAATTTTATAGAAAATGTGGGAACAGAAATTATTTGTCCAAAATGGTCTCACTTTAAGTAAGAGTACATCGGGAAAAAATACTCGTATAAAGTGAATGAAATGTTTCCATTTGTTTCAGGCTGTAGTTACCTATTCGTCCACATATGTACTGGTCGCGCTGAGTATCGACCGGTACGACGCAATCACACATCCCATGAACTTCTCGGGGAGTTGTAAGTAAGCGTTGTTGTGCAACAGTAAACTTTCTGACTAGGAGCAATTAATAAAGCTACACATTTCCATGGAGTGAAGATCTCACATTTCTTTTTTACCCCTCAAGCCCCCATAAAAATCTGGTTTTAATGTATGAAATTTATGTTTCTGGATTCCCGGATTTTTGTTTTACTCGTCTGAAATTAGATTTTAAATTTATCTTGTTTATAGCTACGTCATAACAATAAATGTTTTAAAACTCAACTTAGAAATACATTAAAAAATATCCACCCTCTCGTGAATTTGTAAAAGAAACAGAATTTTGCCGTTTGTGGTTTTGCTGCTATAATTATTTTATTATTGGAACACGCATTAGCGTAGTTGGTTGAGACACTATGCTACAAGCCGGAAGGTCGCAGGTTCGATTCTCCATGAGGTCATTTGATCTTTTCAGTTGACCTTAATCCTTCCAGCCGCACTATGGCCCTGGGGCCGACTCGGCCTGTAACAAAAATGAGTACCATGAATCTTCCTGGGCTGTAAAGGGCGGCCGGCGCGTAAGGCTGAGAACTTCACAGCGATCTGTAAGCTGACCGTCTAGAAGATGTTGGCGCCTCAGTGTCTAACAACCCTGTCGGTCTTCACGGCCCGTTGCAGGGATAGTTTTACCATTTATATTTTGTTATTATTGTTGTTTATTTCGAAGGCAGGTCGGATCGTTCACGGAATTACTAGGGTCCTAATGAACTTTCTTTCACATGTTAATTATATCTATGAGTGTCGTGAAAGTTGCGACTCATAGATTCTTGAGAATCGCAGTATACAGATTTCTTTACGAAGACACGAAATTTATGCCATGGAATTAGTTTTTAAATTTAGTGGCTGGTACCGAAATTGATGCAGAAAAATAGGGAAAGTTATCACAAACTTGAAACGCATTCAATCCGCTATGAAGGAAATTACCTCGCTGTTAATTTATTTGTGTGCTGGTGTTGCGAAAATGAGTGATTTTGCTCAATTTCAATATTTTCTAGAACATCCCTTCTCTTGTAGCATCTGAAGTTGTCACGGCGGTGGTTATGAAGAATTATACCTTCTAGAATGTAACACTCTGTAGCATAAAGCAGACAAGTACCATTTTTGAGTCTCCTATCGATGAATAGATGTGTCGTCTTCATATAATTTTAAATAAAGGCTCTAGAATGATAATTTGCTATTTGGTGCTAGAAATTACATTGTCAGTGCACAGTTTTGTTTGTTTGACAACAGAAATTTCCTTTAGAATACACTTAGAACTATTCCTCAGGTCCACGTCCATGATTATCAGTCAAATTTAATTTCTTATCTGCGTTTCTTTCGATAAACCAACTCTTTGATGTATCACCACAGGCGTAAATCAGAGGGAGAAGTCTGGTGAACATGGAAGCCATCCTGTGGTCCTCCGCGACAAATCCAACGGTAACTGTTGAAATATTCCTTCACTTGCCAACTGAAATTGGGGCGGAGTGCCGTTGTGTTGTGGCCACATGTTTATGTTGCTTTGAAAGAAAATTATGCCAGACGAGAGGCAGCTCTTTCTGTAGGTAATGAGAGGTAACATTTTGCGCTTAAACGGCTCTTAACATTAAACGAACAAAAATAGCCTAAAATTGTTTAAAGCGGTTTACCAAAACACCAATTTTATTTGCCTTGCCTCAGTTTTCAGCAATGCTCCGTAACTCTCTGAATCATACTCGTGCCCATATAACGTTTGTACTCAAAATAACCCAATTACATAGTAACCTTCTCACTTGTGGCGTACTATGTTTCACATTACAGATGATTTTAATGGTGAGCCATTATAAAAAAATAAGTGATGTTTCAGTTTCCTGTGAAATGCGGGTGTACGAGCCTAGAATCTGCATGTTCCTATATCATTTGATCGGTATGAATGTAATTTCGCTCTGCAGATTGTAGTAAAAATCACTGTAATATCAAGCACATCTAACCCATAATTAAAGAACGCATAGAATTAATTGTTTTCCTGTTATATATCACGTCACTTAACCAACGGTATCCTAACAAATCATTACTGTAGATTTCTAATTTCGAATTCATTCTGAAAGCATCAAATTTAAAGGGGGATTAACTTAAAGGCGGACATAACTGTATGGATTCGTTCCAGGGTATCACTACGTAATTTTAGGTGAAGGTGCTTTTGGAGATATTTCATGTATTCCCGGTTTTTTAAAGAAAAACAGTAGATTCCCGGTACTCATTCCTGTTAGAGGCTGGGTCGCCTGGGTCTTCTGGGTCGACCCCAAGGCCATAATGCGGCCGGAAGGATTATGTCAATTTGTAAAAATGCAATAACCTCATCGGGAATCGAACCCGCCACCTTCTGGCTTGTAGCATAGTGCCTCAACTAACTACGCTACCGCGTGTCCCCTTCAAGGAACAGATGTCCCCTTAAAATACTTTCGCAGCTTTTTATATGACGTAGAAGTATGTATATATTGTGAGAATTAGGAACATATCCGTACGTGTATGTTGCAGGGAGGCGCGCGAGGGTACTGGTTGTGGCGGCCTGGTCCCTTAGTGCCCTGTTCTCCGCCCCAATCTTCATCCTGTATGAAGAGAGACTGGTGCAAGGTGAGACACGTTTTCCACCCTAGCTGAACTTCTGTCTTCCCTGCAGGTAGTTCGGGTCGCATCAATCTGTTACTCAACCTATCCATTTTTGTATCAACGACCCGCTACAAGGAGCCGGGTTGAGTAAGTATACACTAGACTTCAAAGGGTTAAGTCAAACAAGACATCGATTGGAATCTAAAGGGTGCTGACGATGGTGTGTAATATACACAATTATTGGATTTTTGGGCTTTGTCCATCATCCAGTATTCTAGAAACTCGAAGACGGACCCAGCTGAGTAGGTATCTTCCCCCTCACCTGAGGATGGAAACAGGATCTGTTTCCGAAACGTTTGTTTCTTCTACTTTCTAGAATACCGGACGATGGACAAAGTTCAAAAACCCAATAATTCTGAAGATATCAATTTTTGCCCGAATATGGATGAAACGGTTTCCTCCGAAACATTGGTAAGCATCTAGAGATGTTCTAGAACACAGTAATCTTCACCACTGAAGATGGAGGCAGCAGGTACCTCCGAAACATCCGTATGCATTTTAAAGTACACGGCGTCAGGAACCAGAAGACCGCATTCTCAATATTCAGCACCGTGACTGGACACTGCAATGTGTTGCGTGTTGCAGGCAAGACGCAGTGCTGGATAGAGCTCCCTCATCCTTGGCAGTGGCAGCTGTACCTGTCGCTGGTAGCTGTGTCACTGTTTGTGTTGCCGGCCCTCATCATCTCGGGGTGCTACGCCGTCATCGTGCTCACCATCTGGAGGAAGGGCAAGACCCTCACCCCCACCTCCAGGTCCTACCGCAGCAGGGGTGAGGCTAAAGTTCAAGTGTCTAAAGCATAATAGGTTTCGCCTGCTTTAGCACTGCCCACACGCTGTATTTATGTGTTTCGGACAATTATCGGAATGGGAAAGCATTTCGCTAAACTGCACCATCTGTTTTTCTTGCTAATGGAAACGCCCTGTCTTTTTGTGCATTATTTTGCGAAGTGATTCGCGATGTTGTCACTAGGTCGATTATGTAAAGTCGAATAGCAGGGAAAAGGAGGGACACGCGGTAGCGTAGTTGGTTGACGCACTATGCTACAAGCCGGAAGTTCGCGGGTTCGATTCCCGATGAGGTCATTGGATTTTTCAATTAACCTAATTCTTCCAGCCGCACTATGGCCTTGTGGTTGACTCGGCCTCTTTAACAGAAATGAGTGCCAGGGTAAAGGGTGGCCGGCAGGCGCGTAAGGCTGACAACCTCACCGTCATCTGTGAGCCGATTTTCTAGAAAATGTGGGAGCTTCGACCGCCTGTTACAGGGATACTTTTACCTTTTTATTAAGAGAAGAGATGTGTGATGAACTGGAAAGGACGTAAAAGAAAACAGTTGCGACTTAATCGAGCTGCTAAACCGAGCTCACTGTACAGACGAGCAGCACACCATGTACTCACACGCGTTGCATCGAGATAGAGCTATTTCACTGTACAGATGAGCAACACGCCATGTCCTCACACAAGTTGCAAAGTGCATTGATGTTGGCGAAATTTTCGAAAATGCATTACACTAGGTAAACTGCACCAACCCTGTCACTTGAACAATAAAAACCGGTATTAGAAACAGTACGTAATGTCTCTTTCTTATCAACAGTTTTGGAACTGCACAGTGAAATGACTCTATCTCGGAAACCGTTCGGAATAGGACACATGTACATATACACTTTTTGCTTAGAATGACCGATACTATGACCTCCCAGAATATTGACGTTCCCTCTCGGGGCACTGTATATCAGCCTCCTGTAGCAGCTGCTGTTTGCAGGACAACACCGACTGCAGCAGGAGGAGCAGAACTGCCGGCGAGCCAGCTCACGTGGCCTCATCCCCAAAGCCAAGATCAAGACAGTGAAGATGACCTTCGTCATCGTATTTGGTAAGGCTCGGCAGGGTAAGAGTGGCACCACTGCTTAATAGTAATGCTCGGCAGATGGCCGCGCCATAGCTCAAGCGGTTAGTCTCCGGCTTCCCACCTCGGCGGCCCGGGTTCGATCCCAGGCCTGGTCAAATGGGGTTTGTGGTGGACAAAGTGGCGCTGGGGCAGGTTTTCCCCGAGTATTTCGGTTTCCCCTGCCAATCTTCATTCCACCCATTGCTCCACAATCACCCTCAACTATCATCTGGAGCTGGTACAATAGGCCAGAAGTGGCCGCAGTACAAGGGACTTAGTCCCACCCCACTAGCAATAAAAAAAGGCTCGGCAGGGAAATTCGGGCCTTTCAATAAAAAGATTTCCAAAGTTCGAACATACCATTTAAGGCTAAAGTCCGACAGTGGCAGGGTTCACAAGGGTCAGGCAGATTTCTCAGCGGGGAAGCACTGGAGGGACAGTCATGCCTTTTAGTCGCGACTGGATCTAAGGTAAAGTGCGCCATTTTGTGAAGACGGCATCAGGATGTAGCTCTTTGCATTAGAGTGGCCATGGAGGTTAGCCTCTGTGATGTCACGTAGCACGGCCAGGTGGTTCGTTACCATTGTTCCGGACAAGCCTGCTAGCTCCATCTTCAGGGTAGAAGAGTAAACCGAATGTCAGAAGGTATTACGGAGCTAACCGATAGAAATAGTGATACCCGTGTAAAGAATATGGGCCCCTAGTGTCGGTTTCGGTGATCATAGTCATTTAATGGAAATAATTCTAATGAGCGGGCATATAAGAGATAGAGTGAAGCCAAAAGAAAGCGTACAGAAACAGTTGTCCTTGAAATTTATTCCTTCAAGGGCAAAGTAAAGGAGGAAACAGCAAATGCCAACAAAGGCTGAGTCAGAAGGCGGAACAGAGGGTTTGCTGACGTGGAGAAAAAAAGGATAAACGAAATAAATCGAGTTGTAAGAAAAGGGAAGGTGAAAGAGGCTTTACACCAGCATTTCCTGCGGAACTCAGGTGAATGTCTGTCCGACAGCCCTGACGACTTTCTTGCAACTCTCATCAGGAGCAGCGGGAGAAATCCGGATACTTTCAAAAAAATTATGTGCATTCTAACATTCCTACCAAATTGAACATCTCTTATTTTTCTCATAATTCTTTTAACCTGCTTTTTTACTATTATTCTTTATCTTGTTCTCTCTCTCCAAACTTCATGTCCTTGTACCCTAAAAAACTGTGAACTTTATACTTACCTCTGTGACAATGTCAGTTTATGCTGTGACGTCTTTTGTTTCTCGTTCGACGGGAAATTTTCCTCCAAGCTATTGCCTTGATATTACCCTGAAGTACATAACAACCAATTCATTCAGGTAATATTTCAAATCATCTTATGCAGCAATCCTTGGTCATCCGCAGTTGTACGAATTGCCAGTTTCAAGCATCTGTGCTTGTACATTTGTATCAGGACAGCACTGGCAAATGATCGTTTAATTTGTGCCCAAAGCCGTAAGACTTCTTGAAGTGACTCGTTCTAAACTCTGCTGGGACGCCTTTTGTCGTGACCGAAGTTTTGCCTGCGTAATATAAGATGTACCCTCAGAAACGTTTTGGGCAGCTAAACGGAGATGCATATTACAAAGGAAACTGTGTGGACCGCTTGGCCAATCTGAACGTGGTCTCTGCCCACCATCAACTACAGATGCTATACAGATTCACGTGAAAGACATTAGGATGAAGATGATTAAGTAGGGTAACATTCATTCATTCATTCATTCATTAATATCATAGGATGGACAGGACGGAAAGGAAATCCTCAGACTAACTGGCCCTGGTGGCCGCGCCATAGCTCAAACGGTTAGTCGCTGGCTTCTCACCACGGCGGCCCGGGTTCAATCCCGGGTCTGGTCAAGTGGGATTTGTGGTAGACAAAGTGGCGCTGAGGCAGGGTTTCTACGAGTACTTCGGTTTTCCCTTCCAATCTTAATTCCATAAATTGCTCCACAACCACCCTCACCTATCATCTGGGGCTGGTACAATAGGCCAGAAGTGGCCGCAGTACAAGGGACTTAGTCTCACCCTCACTAGCAATAAAGAAAAAACTGGTCCTGGCCCAGTTTGAAGTAGAGACCTTTGGATCGAGAGATTCATTACCAGTGTGTCACCTTACTCGGTACACAGGTTGTCCGGAAATTCGGGGGAAAACGCAAATAATGTTGAATGCCATATATCGTCATACAGAAAATAAAAATATTTTATCAATGGAACCCTTGAAAACGAATTTACGGGACACTCTGTACAAGTAGTGGATGTGATTCAGTTGCCTGCAGATTAAGGACTGGCGCTGCTGTTGCAGTGTTCATTCTGTGCTGGAGTCCCTACTTCGTTTTCGGGTTGCTCCAAGTATACGGCCACGTGCCAAACACGCAGAACAACATCGCCATCGCCACGTTTATACAGAGCCTGGCGCCGCTCAACTCTGCTGCCAACCCAGTCATCTACTGCCTCTTCTCCACGCGCATGTGCAGGACTCTGAGGTACGTAAAACTATTTGTAGGCGTGAGATGTATCACTGTTGTTAAGGAATTTCAGGTTACCATAGTAATGAATTGACGATCGTAGACACGATGTATGGACGTAAGCTACTTATCAGATCATAAACGAGCAAGCAGTATTTTCTTTCAGTGTACCATGCCTATTCTATGAGTATTGAGGTGGATATTGTAGGTTGCAAACGAGAACACTCTTTAAGAATACTCTCACTAACCGAAACAACTACCAAACTACACAGAGTCATGTTCGTGAAGAGAATTATTTTTGTATTCCTTGTCCCAAGAAGCTCAAAGTCACATTGTGACTGACGGCCAGTCAGTTAGTAAGTCTTGGTGTCGAGCCCCTTCCTGGGGCTTATGACCAGATATTTATTACTGTTTGACAAAGTCTTGTTATTGTGGGACTCCCTCTCTGACGAGAAGACGGATCTGTCTTTTGTATATGCTGCTGGCCCTTGCGAGCGCAGCCTTTCTCGGGTCCGAGTCCCTTGGGACTCGCGACCATATTTTACTGTCTCAGGTTTGAGACTTCCCCTTTCGTCGCCTCCTACGACTCGCAGGATCACGTTGGAAGTATTCGACCCCGCTTCCAGACCGGGGTTACTCAAGTCAGTTCCCATTCCCGTGTTCTCTCATATCCTCTCGGCACGGACCACGCACAGAAAACACAGCCCCTCTATTGTTGCACGGCGGAGACCACAAAGAAAACACACGTTACATGTCAGATTGCGAGTTCATTGTTCCGTTACCAGCACTGGGCGTGGCGCGGACGACATAGAAAACAGCCTAATCTATTGTTGCGTGCTAGACTGTGTTTACGCAGCTGTTGCCTGGCAACGCGTTGATCAAATCCGTTACAATATCTTGGTTTCAAGCCGAACCAAGTAACTGTGACGTTAAGGAACGCGCGTCTTTACCCAAGTGAATATTCCGCTAGCGGAGCGAAATCCTGAAGACGTGCTCTGAAACCGGGCTTCACTACACTTCAAATTCCATGTCATTATAGTCTTCAATGAAGCTTCACAGATTGCTAGCCGGCTCACGACTTAGTCCAGGCTTTCGTGTAAATTCACGACATGTTTCGGCCACACAGGGCCAAAATCAGGCTTAAGTGATAATTTGCGTAAATTTTATACTGTAATAGCCCGTGGGGGCTGACCATACACATTGGCTACTAGACCACATGTAAAGACACAAGCAAAAAGAACAATATGACACACAATACATAATTTAAGTTATTATATTGCCACTTTATGGAGTGACTATAGACGAGTTTGGGTTGGTTATCGCATTTTTCGGACACTTAGTCTCGGACGGTAGCAGAAGGATAAACTGGGAAGGAGCTGGACGGAAGACTTCGTGTTACAAACTCGGTGCTGTCCCGGTACTTGACCAGAGGGACTGAACCAAAATCCCCAGTAAGGATAGCCGTTGTAGGAGTCGAGATTCGAACGGAGCATCTACAGCATTCGAGTAAAGAGCGTTGCCACTTCGTCAGCGGGTTGTGTAACAAGACCTTATTACCTACATAGGTTCGACTCCAGGACTTGGAGGGTGCTTGTCAGTAACGACACGGAAAGAACATTGAAGGAAGGTGCCATGGCATATGGAGCCTGAGGAAATCTCTTGTGCCAGGACATCCCGATTCCCAGGACGAAACTAAAATACAAAGTGATGCCAGCTATTGCAGGGCAACATTGAAACGTATCTCTGTGAGGAGCGCATTATGTACTAGACTCTTCCTGGCCATTGTGTGTTCCAGGAAAGCGCCTCCGGTCAGCTGGCTACTGGCTGGAATCGCGTTCTGCTTCCCTGGACTGCGGATCCGCGACGGAGCTGCAGACACAAGCTCAACTGTCACAGAGACATTAACGCAGCACTCCTCTCGCAGGGCAGGCTCCAACCAAACCCCCGCGTCACTTCGACATCATGTCCGGCTGCAGACTGAAGATCAAAAGATGGCGGTATCTGCAGTCTAGGGCTCAGTGTCTGTATTCCTACGCGACGTCACATAACACCACGGTGCCGATGTCTGCAGTCTAGGGCTCAGTGTCTGTATTCCTAAGCGACGTCACATAACATCACGGTGCCAATGCCTGCATTCTAGGGCTCAGTGTCTGTATTCCAACGCGACGTCGCATAACACTACGGTGCCAGGGACTTCAGTTACCGCTTAGAATATCCGTATTTGGACATTACTTGATACAGGACATAACCAGGTGCCAATGTTTGCATTATAGGGCTCTCAATGTCTGCATTCTTACACTGTTACATGTAAGACAGAACATGGTACTAGTTGCTTCAAGTACACGTATATCTCTCAGTGCCCGTACTGGGACATTGTTATTTACATACATGAAACGAAGGGCCCAAATGTCTGCAGTTTATCAGTCTCAATTCCAGACGTGTGCAGTTGAAACGGCATCGTTAGATACGTGAGAATAATTTAACGTAAGTGCAGAGAAGATAAGTACGTTAATATCTGGAGTTTAGAATCAACAGCATGTGCACACAGTACTGCAAGAAAGACACAGAACAAGGCGTCAGTTACAAGTCCAGCATCGGAAACTCCTACGTCTGTTCAGAGCAACGCAGATCTCACAACGTCTCGCTAAGAAGAGTTCTTCTGAATGCACATATTTACGGGATACAAAATAGAGTAAGCAAGCAGCAAACATAAGCCCTCTGAAAATCTTGTGAATTTCTATCGAACTACACGGCGTAACGTCACAGAAAATAATGCCTTAATTTGCCATTACGATCGGAAAATTTGTGTGGTGTGTTTATGAGCATGATAACCTAGAAAATGTATAATATTTGTTTCTTCACAGTAAGCCTCCAACCGTCAAAATTAACTTTAAAAATATAACACGGCAGCTTTATATAATATACAAAGTGGGCAGCTCCCCAGGGCACCCGCATTTTAGGGGCCTCAATTGCATGAGCTTCGGTGCAATGTGCTTAAACCTTCCGTCGTTATAACTGACCCTGATATTAAAGGACAACATCTGTCTGTGTACAACTGTGAACTTCTATAGACCTTGAGATACTAAGAAAACTATTTAAAATAAAAAAGAACCCAATATAAAAACCTTTATATAATCACATTGTGTGTTTCTGTGTTTTTGTTGCGTTGACGCGTCTGATAATATTTCAGGTTTCGACGTACAAAATATTAAAGTAGTATGTTATGAAAAACATTTCTGAACTAAGATAATTCTTCAATTATGACTTCGATATTTACATGTGCCCTTCGTGTCTCCTCCACCTCCCACCCCACGCCATTCCTTCGCTCCTGCGAGGAATCCGATCTCTAGCGGTTTTCTACACTATCATCAGACGCTCCCTCATTTTTGCCGCCATCTGTGAGTGGATTATCTAGAAAATGTAACAGTCTCGACGTCTCACAAACATCTGGGCTTCCACGGCCTGTTGTAGGGATAACTTTAAAAAACCCAGTGGTTTTAGTCCGCAAGCGAACTATACCGACCGAGCAACCGCCGTTTGTCGACGAAGTTAGTGCCTCTGTGGTCTAGTGGTAAGAGTTCCTGGCCGCTGATCGATAGGTCCCGGGATCGATTCCCGGCATTAACGGATTCTTTTCTGAGAAGCACTGCGTCTGAAACGGGGTCCACTCAGCCTCGTGAGGATAGAAAACCGAAATTAACGGCCGTGGAGATTCATTGCGCTGATCACGCCACACCCTCTATCCACAAAAGTTGGCAGGGATAGCTTTATCCTTTATTTATTCGAAATCCAGTGTTTCACCATTAAAAAGGCTATTGTAAGGGGTTTTCAGTTAACCAAGACATTGGTATAATCACTGAAGGACTGTGTAAGACAGCGCTTCCTAATAACGTTTCACGTGATTTGCTGATTATATACGGGGTTTGGAGGGGTAATCGGATTCACTGGGCTCCTACAGATCCGTGACCACAAATAATTATAGCGCTACCGCTCATTCGCACACTTTACAGTTCACTAGAGCATACACTTAAGTCTTCTCAGTCTACTGCGTCGTCACCAGTCGTTGTCTGGTAGCGGCTTCCAACGGCGGACGTTCCACATTCTCTGGGTTCCCGAACTATCCCTGGCCTCAGCTTCCGGCTTCTCACAACAACAGTTTACGGGGACTGAACTGCAGCAGTCATCTGACTCCCTCACTTACCAACTAACCCACTCCACTCCGCTAATTGAACTAATTCCTCACTAACTTTCTTGCTTATAACATATCGGCCCGCACATAAAACACCCTTTCTCGGTTATTTACGGGCCGTTGCCTTTTAACGGACTTTTTTTTTGCACTGGTTGCCTAGCAACGGGTCTGCATGCCAAAATACTAATATTATACGTTGTACTAATATATTATTCTGACAACACAAGTTGTGGAGGCTTCATCAGTATTACGTTTATCACGTTCAGTTCACGATTCACATGAATCTTATTGTAATTCTGTGTTTATATGTATGCACGCAATCGAGCGGCCGTTTAATCACGGCCAATGCAACCAGACGCTGGGGGCATGGGATTGAAACATCGTTTCTCTTGTGTTTGTGTCTCCTTGTGGTAATAAAGGGGCACTAAATAACTTAGTAGGATGTGTGAAGTCAAACCGCAGCAGGCGTATTGCAGGAAGTTCTGTATATACACATGAAGCCTTCCAAGGGACTTGTTGCGGGCCGATCCCCTCGCAAGGGGATCTACGTAACAAGTACTTAAAAATTTGTAATTCCCGAAATTAATCCTGAACTGGAACAGGCCTAATCCATATAAGGTGAATAAGATTATTTCCCAGAAGCATCAATTTCTTGGAATTTGGCGCCGTACAGACCATAGAAGTTCATACAACATTTCAGAGAAACGCACCGCTTGCATGTATAGGCTCGAAGTGTAAGCCAAGGAAGCAAGAAGAACAGTATTTTCTTGATGATTATTTTTCTGGCTTACTCCTGGACCCCGAACATGTAGGCAATATATTCCTCCGAAACGTCATAGAACTTGGACGGTGTGCTTTCTGCTTATCGGTTGTTAGCTTGGCTTACTGTTAAACCCTGAAGACAGAAGCAGTACATTTCTCCCAAGTAGCGGTGAACTTCTACCGGACTACATGGTGTCAGTTANGTACAGACCATAGAAGTTCATACAACATTTCAGAGAAACGCACTGCTTGCATGTATAGGCTCGAAGTGTAAGCCAAGGAAGCAACAAGCAAGAAGAACAGTATTTTCTTTATGATTATTTTTATGGCTTACTCCTGGACCCCGAACATGTAGGCAATATATTCCTCCGAAACGTCATAGAACTTGGACGGTGTGCTTTCTGCTTATCGGTTGTTAGCTTGGCTTACTGTTAAACCCTGAAGACAGAAGCAGTACATTTCTCCCAAGTAGCGGTGAACTTCTACCGGACTACATGGTGTCAGTTACCGCTGTAAGAACCTCCGATCCAAGAAAAGAAATTGTTCTTCCTTTTTAAGCGGTCATGACTTGTAAGTGTACCAGTAATGATGAGCATGCAGCTTAGAGGGAATACGTTGCGGTGATACTCTTAACTTTTTATCCCGGAGCTGTTCGGTTAACATTTTCAGTGCAGACGTTAGCAAAGCTGACTGAGGTTAAGCTGCTCATATTGCTCTAGTCTCTGGCATTGTCGCAAGATAAGGAAAGCATAGACATGCGGCAGGGGAGGATCAGCGAATTGCTGCGCATTGAGAAATTTGTGGCACCGAAATCAGATACGCCAAACCAGTTCAGAATGTTGAAGTCTATACAGATGAATAATATACGAAGCTTCGTAACTGGAGACAGGCAAGGCGAACAGCCTGACAGTTTGTGGCTTGTGCGTGGGAAATCCCCGTGGCACGAGAGAGTCCGCGTGCCCCCCAGAAGTCACGGATTGCACTCTGAACGTCTGTGTACTCACAGACAGTAGTGTGGTATATAAAGTTCACAGACAGCGTTCGTAGCTTTAAGTGGGGATAGGGAAATTGAAATCAGTGATTCTGCCGTATCGAAATTCAACATCTGTGGAAGTAAAAAGTAAAGGTATTCTTGTAACTGTCCGTGGAGGCCCATAGGGTTGTGAGATGTCGAGGTTCCCACATTTTCTAGACAGTCGGCTCATAGATGGCGGCAAGGATGTCAGCCTTACGTGCCGGTCACCCTTTACCCCCCCAGGAAGATTCCTAGTACTCATTTCTGTTAGAGNCAGATTCCTGGTACTCATTTCTGTTAGAGGCTGCGTTGATCACAACGCCATAGTGCGGCTGAAAGGATTAGGTCAATTGAAGAAATTCCAATGACCTCATCGGGACTTGAATCCGCGACCTTCCGGCTTGTAGCATAGTGCTTCAACGAACTACGCTATCGCGTGACCCCCTTTCGACATCTGTGGAAGAATTTTGTTGACTATATAAGTCCCAGTTAGGGGCTAATGCACACAAGACTTCATTATCAGTCAATACAGCTGAAAATCGGAATTTTATCACAAGGTTTCGTGAATGTCTCTGATATCCAACTTAGAATTAAAATCTCCCAAACTGTTCGGACGCTGATACAAGGTCATAGACAGAAGGACAGACGGACAAAACATTGATAAAGACTTTATATCCTACTTCGCAAAAAAGGACGCTAAAAGCTCGTCCAACGAAAATGCCGTATGTAGCAGGGTATGTCAGTTTGTCGTAATTTTCATTTCCGTGGAAACGAAATGCCAAGGTTCCGGCAGGACCGAAAGTTGGCAGTAAAGACGGCAATAAAACATTAAGTGGACGGTGAATTTGGCGAAGATATGATATGGCATGGCCATTAAGAAAGTCAGATTTGACAGCATTCTATAATTCACTTCTGCTTGTTTTAGTAGACACAGCTGCGGCTAACTAATAATCAAGATGTGAGAACGGATATCTGGAACTACTTTTATGCTACATAGAGGTGTGCTGAAATTTTACTGCAAAACAAGTTCTTCGACACTCTGTGTATGGCATACACATCAGCAAGTCGCGAGATGGAAATGCCCTTGCGTGCGTTGCTACTCTCTCTCTTCTGAAGAGATGCTTATTGGAGGGCGTGTAGGAGGCCACTTGGAAATAAAATCAGAAAGAATGAAATAAGTTTAGAGATACTGCAAAGCGTATTAACGTAAAAGCGCAAAAACATATAAATATAACTAAAACGAAATGATTTCAATAATCATAAATGGTTTGGCTTCGCACAGCTGTGACTGACCGGCCCCATCTGCATGGCTGCATCACAGTTTACACAATACCCCTCTGGCCGCGTGTATCCAAGTATCCCAAATGTGTTTCTGCGCATCAGTCACTTGTTTTTGTTAAGGCTGTAGCACTGCACTGCACTGCAAAACGTGCGACTTGATCCAGCCAGTCGGAAGTGCAGTGCGGTGGAGGATGCAGTGAAGGTGAGTAAAATGAATGAAAGTGCAGAGAAACTGCAAATTTAATTAATAATCAGAATAAAAGGTTTGAATCTTTTTGAATCTGCCAACGAACCCTTTGCTGCGGAATAGTGTAAGACTGTGCATGTGTATAACAAATGGATAGTTCAATGCTTTAGACGAAGTTTCGTTATTACAACAGTTTCGACTATAGGGTCAATGGTGGCAACGTTACCAACTAAAAATCACCAAAGGCATTTCTAACTCATCATAAAGTTAACTCTGTTTCGATCCCAGCCAGAGTTTGGAAAGTCTATCAGAGTTTTAGTGAACTATTGATAGACCTATTGCAGGAGAAGGATTTGCAAATAACGACAATTTTTATTGGTTATGTCTTATCCATAATGTATGTATATTAACCGTCTTTTAGTGCACACAATTTCACTTGTCACTTCACACTACATGTTTCGGCATCATTCTGCCTATAGCCATCGAAGCGAATCGCGGAAGGAAACTAAGGGTAGTGGGCCTATGGATGAAGGCTTACATTCCGAATCTGGAACAGGTGTGTTACTCAATATATCCGGGGACTTTGATTTGGTCAGTCACGGTCATCACCCCTTAACCCCCCCCCCCAGGGGGCTCTACCTGCAGCGAAATAACAAGGTGTAGCCCTAGAGTTTTCTGCTGGGACGTGATGGAATGATCTGGAACGGCCAAAAGAAATGACCCTCTGTAATTAGCGCCATGTTTTCGAGACAAAGCTCTGTCCCTTCTTCCAAACAGACCAAACCTACCCAGTTTCATGGCATACGTTATTTTTCTTGAGCCTTTTCAGGAGAACTTTTAGTGGTAACTACCAAATATACGAATTTTACGTGTTTGTGTGAGAAGTTTGGAGATGTTACCAAGACTGTTGTGATAAATCTACGCAGTTTGTGCAATATTTCGTTTCGTGATATGTGACAAAATTCGCCACGAAATTAGGGTGTAGTCCAGTTACTTTTAACAGCGCTCTGTATATTGCTCTAAGGAAATTTATTATGTCACGGGGCTGATTAGATTTGCTACAGATTTGCCGGAAAAATAAATTTTCTTTTAGGCTTTTCTAACACCCGTGAACACACGCGAAATTCGATAATGAGATTGTCGTGTAAGTAATTAACTAACCAAGTGAAGCTTAGTCCTTCTTGAGACGCTAATTGTTGCTCAGCCACTGAATAAATCCCCAAAATTACATTGAATCTGATGGTTAATTACCATATTTCCAACAGCCCGCCACTGGTCCCTGCCTTAAGCCAGCTGAATCTAACCAACAAACTTCCATTCAACTTTTCTAAGGTCCAGCCTATTGCCATGTGCCATCCAGGTCTAAATGTTCCCAGTTCGATTCTTTCTTTCAGATTTTCCTGCCAAGAGCATTTATCTTGTATACCATACGTGCTACATTCCCTGCCCAACTGATCCTCCCTATTCTCATAATTCTAACAATATATGGCGTTCGGTGTATGATATGGTAGTTACGTCTCAGAAGCATTACAGGGACATATGAATACCAGTAGCTATACCTATACCACATACAGAAACCCTTATATGAACCAGCAGTTACAGTACATTGAACCGCAGTTTCTTCATGGCGGTGACCTTGAGAAAAGCAATCTGCTTCTTGCTAGTTGCTTCCTCCGGTTCATTTTTTACTATGAAGATGTACGCAGTAAGTTTCTTTGAAACGTAGGTATACTTTGTACCANCTATTGCCATGTGCCATCCAGGTCTAAATGTTCCCAGTTCGATTCTTTCTTTCAGATTTTCCTGCCAAGAGCATTTATCTTGTATACCATACGTGCTACATTCCCTGCCCAACTGATCCTCCCTATTCTCATAATTCTAACAATATATGGCGTTCGGTGTATGATATGGTAGTTACGTCTCAGAAGCATTACAGGGACATATGAATACCAGTAGCTATACCTATACCACATACAGAAACCCTGAAAGGCTGAAAAGAAATTTAATTTCAGAGAAGACAAAAGATGTGTAGACAGTGACATTAATGTGTAGTTTATCAATTGTCGGCCGAAGAGGATGGCCAGACACAGTCGCTACAAGTCATTGTCTGTGGACCGGTATACATGTGAACCAGACTGATGTACCGGTATTGTTCTGCACTTGTACTTGTGTTAGGGAATTGCTTTTCAGGGTCTCAGCTGAAGAGAGGGTCTATCCTGACAAAGATATTTCTCGGTTAGCTTCAATCCTTGCAATTAATTGTATGGATAAAGGTAAAGCTATCCCTCTAACAGGCCGTGGAGGCCCCTAGGGTTGCGAGACGTCGAGACACCCGCAATTTCCAGAAAATCGGCTCACAGATGGCGGTGATGCTGTGAGCCTTACGCGCGGACCCCCTTTTACCCCCCAGGGAGATTCCTGGTATTCTTTTCTATTAGGGGCTGTGTCGATCCCAGAGCTATTGTGAGGCTGGAAGGATTAAGTCAATTGAAAAATGCAATGATCAAATCGGGAATCGAACCCGCGAAGTTCCGGCTTGTAGCATAATGTCGAAACCAACTACGCTACCGCGTGCCCTATATTAAGTTTCTAGGTATTATTTAATACTAGACTATGAACGCTTCCTTCCAAGTCCCTTCCAATTCCTTATTCACCAGTCACCCTATCATCTGATACTGTAGCGTGCAAGATGCTGTCAGCTGCAGTTAATAAGGAACAGAAATATGACAGACTGTTCTCTTCTCTACTCCTGTCGAGGTCAATTGTAACGAGTTTCTGGAAACGCCGATGGAGGCGCCTCTTGACGGTTGTCGGTGGCCGTAGACAAGCGGATTTGTGACGCGCATTTCGAGAGAAGTGATGTAGGAGTTTTGATTCCTTGTTGTCCCCTAGGCACGTGGATCTGCGTTGTTGGTTATGCCCTCTTTCCTGTCTCAGCATCTTATGATCTGATTGGTTCAATGCAAGGAGTTTCTTGCAGATCTTAGCCTACTCTTCTAGATTACGGACTTCCAGTCTTACAAATCCTGTGCTTTTAATATTATATTTTCTATACGGTGTCCCAAAGGTTCAAGGGATTAGAATAATCTGGCTATCTGGAACAATACCAAGTGCTGTGGAAAGTGAAAGTTACTATAAAGCATGAGTTTCCTGCATATTTTAAGTTTCGGAATTATATATTACCAATGGATAACAGTTCCAGCGCGTCGGTGTTAACATATTATCACGTGTAGGGGTGATAATTAGGCGGGGTTTGATTTGGATGATTGGATTTATTGACCACTTATACACGCAATTCGTAACTACAGTTAATTACAAGGTCATCGCTGATCGCCACAATTTACAGTTCACTGTTGTACCCACTAGTGTCCTCAGTTTATTACAGCCCCCACTAGCTATTTTCTGGCAACGGATTTAACACAGTGGAGATTCTTCAGCTTCTGTGGTCACGCCGTTGCCTGCTGAATAACATCCCACACCTGAACTCATAGCGCCATCTTCTCAGCCCGCCTTGCAGATCCCAACTCTCGACTAACTGCTCACTCGAAACTCTGCCTTCACAAGGGGGTCGAATACCTCCACCGTGACCCTGCGAGTCGTAGTAGGCGACGAAAAGGGAAGTCTCAAATCTGACACAGTAAAATATGGTCGCGGGTCTCACGGGACTCGGAACCCGAGAAAGACTAAAGACTATGCTGGCAAGGGCCAGCAGCATATATAACGACATATCCGTCCTCTCGTCAGAGAGGCACCCCACAGAAACAAGACCGCAACTTGTGTTAACAAGGTGTCAGTAAATCCATTTAACCAATCCAAAAGCCTGTCTATAGTCACTAATACACGTGACAGTGCCATTCCAGTATTTTCTAGACTGGACCGGGAAATGCCATAGAAACCCGGATAAAGATGGCTGGACTCCCGGTCTACAATCGAACCGAGCACCTCCCATATACAAGTCCAGAGCAGTACCGTCAAGTAGCGTAAAAATTATAGTAATTATAATGAGACAGTTATGTCATCAAGAAGCGGTTCTGAATAAATTAATGTTTCGAGAGGCAGTGAATCACTTTGCGGGGATTCTGACACGCGCATGCATTTCTTTGTGAATACAGTAGCGGTCATTACAGGTAATATCTGCATAAGGTAAGGGTCGAGAGATTTGATTTCTTACTGCTTCATAACGGATTCCCTTTGAATTGCGTTAGTAGTGACATACCTTGCGTATTTCGGTTCCTGGAAATTATACCACGAGACTGACCCCATGTTCTCAGCTGCGGACCCTCAACGTGGCCGCAGTTTCACAGAACCTGCGTCTGGTTACCACACAGAGAAACGTGTGCATGTCTTGTCGCGATGAAGTCTGCTCTCCCATTTCAGACAGGCCTCATTGAAGGGCCCTAACAAGACCAGATGCGCACGTGGGTCCTAGTACCCGATAGAATGCTAGGGAACACTGAAATAGTAAAAAAGGCAAAGTGTCTGCCATTAATAAATTAATCAGCACGCCATGAAGAGTGGAGAATGGAGGCGGACCTCTAACATTTTTAACCTCGGCACTGGATAGAGGTGAGTGGTCAGCTTCACGCCACGGCCACTTTACCATTTGGATAGGAAGCTGGGTGTGCCACATAGCCGGTCTGGATACTGTGAAGTAAAAGAAGGGGGAAAAGTTAACGCTATACCAGGCCGTGGAGGTCCCGTGCCTCAGCTACCAGCTTCTAACAGCAACAGCTCACAAGGACTGAACCGCAGCGGTCCTCTAACTCAATCACTCACCAACCAACTCGCTCCACTCCACCCACTACCTCCACTGACTGCACTGTCAGAGTCAGTCAGAGTCACGTTGCAACTGACGGTCAGTCAGTCTGTCTGCTTTGGTGTCGAGCCCCAGCTGGGGCTCATGACCNTCACTCACCAACCAACTCGCTCCACTCCACCCACAACCTCCACTGACTGCACTGAACTCGGTCGGTCGGGTGGTACACACTTTGAGCGGACCACATAGAGAACACAGCTGCTAGCAGTACTTCATTGTTGCGATCGGGCCTCTGCCTAACAGAGACCGTTGTCTCGTTGTTTCGCGGTCGTTGCCCAGCAACAAGTGTATATGCTATAAGATATTGGGGCAATCAATGCCCTTACAATATGAATGTTCAACAGGGTTTGGCACATTTATCAACGTATTTTGCTCCAGTTTCTTGCAAATGATCTCACTCGCTGTCCATGACACGGGATGGTGTAGCAGTAACAGTCTACACCTGTATTCGGGCAGTGCTAGCTTTGAATCTCGGTCAAGCAGCCGGCAATCCTAGCGGTGTTTACCGGATTTTCTCTCTCCCTTTAGGGGAATGGAAAGAGAAGTACATTAAATTGGGCCACGACCGCTTCCTTGCGCTTCCGCTCCAATTAAATGCTAAAATATTTCAGATGCTCAAAATGTCGTAAAGCAAGCCAAATCAGGAGGCAAGCAAAACTACGTAACTAGTTAACTAACTCCATTGTACTGAGTCATTCTTGAGAAGCCACCAGTTGCTCAGCTGCTCAAGAATTTCCCACTATTTTATGGAACCCGAGTGTATATTACCGTGTTAACATGATACCGCCAAGAGTGCCTATCCTGAGCCAGATCAGTACAGCCCGTATCACACCAGACTACGCTTCCAAGACCCATTTTAATATGATCGACCCACCTACGTCTTGGTCTTCTTAGTGGTCTCCTTTCGTCTGGCTTTCCCACCAAAATCCTACATGCATTCCTCTTCTCCAAAACGTGCTACATGCCCTGTCAATTTCGTTTTCCTTGACTTGATCATTCTAATTATAATTAGCGGAGGGTAAATCTTATGAAGCTCCTCATTATGCAGTTCTCTCCAATCTCCTGTCACTTCATCTCTCTTCGGACTAAATATTCTCCTCAGCACGTATGTATGGCTTGGCAGATTGGTACTAACATATAGGAAAATTCTACTACCTCTGTATTCAAGACTGAAGGGGTCCCTCTAAGTTCTGCTCCTAAGTTCTGATGTTAATGACGCCCTGCTCAGCGAGTAATAAAGGAACGTGCAGCTCTATTTCTTAGCCACGTCTTCAGATGTTTAATTTCTTCCTTATATTCTGTCGATTTTGATAACCCGAGAAGCACGAAACGTACACCTGATTTACATAAAGTAAAGTTAACGACGATGATTTGGAAGAATTTCACAGGGATACTCCACCATGACCTATAAATTCATAAGTACCAGCTCATTTCCTTCTTTGTGATTGCTCCATTCATTTTTAAGTATATCGAAGTGCCCGCATAAAATATTCTACAAGTTATTTTATTCAAAGCGGAAAATAATGCTGACTACAAGAATTTTGAAGACAAGGCTTCCTGTCTGCATGTAGCTTTATCAGTCCGTTGTAGTCAGCTTCAGTAGTCGGAGCACGGCAAAATTAAAATAGTCCACACTTTTGATTTCAGCAGAACTGAGGCAGTTGGTTAATCTCGTCTATAAAACTAAGTAGCAATTAGTAAATTTTGATCTGGGAGAAGGAAGTGACACCAGTTGGATGAAAAATATGCAATTAAGGGAATAATGGATTGTATTCTGCGCCTAATGTCCATGCTGTGGTTAATTAAGTCAGTATAAAATGGGCAAAATCTGTCGCAGGCAAATAGAAACAGTATATGCTATTGTGCCTGAAAAAAATACAAGGGTAAAACATGATTCCGCAAAAGCAATGGATTTCTTGAAGATTCTAACTTACTGCGACTTTACGCCGTTCATTGCGATAGATTCTTTAGGAGAAAATAGCGGACTCCATCTTCAGTACTTTCTACTGTGAAAACGCAGGCAGCGCATTCTTAGGGAACGTCAGTAACGATCAACAAGACTGCATGGTGTCACGTCCCAGAATATAGCAATCTTAATGACTGCCACTGCAATAAAATAAAATCTTGCATATGAAGTCATCATCCAGCTGAAAGAATATCATTTGCACGGTTATGGAGTTTTTTTTTCAGTCGTCCGATTAGTTAGAAAATAACTAGTTTATATGAAGAAAGCAGTCTTCTGGGATTTGGCATCGTATATATGTGGTGTTAACCGACGTTTCGGAGGAACGTATCGCCTCCATCTTCAGAGTAGAAGAAAAATATAAGAAATCTGCAAGCGAAGAGACCGTGAGAACCGGTACCGGTTATCTTCGCTTGCAGATTTCTTATATTTTTCTTCTACCCTGAAGATGGAGGCGATACGTTCCTCCGAAACGTCGGTTAACACCACATATACACGGTGCCAAATCCCAAAAGACTGCTTTCTTCATAGTCACCGCCGTGAAATCCTCAAATCTTAACTAGTTTATACGTTAGTCGGTTAAATGTCAGTCAATCGAACTTTCAGCCAGCCAGGCGCTAGTGTAATTGCCTGAATCAGTCTCTTGCAAATCTCAATTGAAACAAATAAATTCAGATTACTGCTCCACTAAACGGATGCAGAATATTTCACAACTTCTTTGGTTTCAGACGGAGCCCAAGGGAAATGCGCCAACTGCAGAAGACAGGTTCGTGTATCGGCATGTTTCCGCTGACCAGACTGTCACATCGGAGACGAGGCGGCGACAGCAAACTTCTTCGGACTGAAGGCAAGAAATGGGACCTGATGGGACTGAACCTAACATTGCTGTTTTATGCAGGAGTTCTCCCCACACATCGCGTTGCTTCAAGCTCTTGGAGACTACGGCTGTACCGTGCTTACCCGGTCCTCATGGTACTTCTTTACATCATGGTATTCACAGCACAGTGTCTCGCCATGTACAAGTTCTGGGGTGATCTTGATGCAGTCACTGACACCGCCTTCACCATGGTGGGTGTATTCATGTGCTACATCCAGGCAACCTACACAACAAGGAACAGCGACAAAATCCTCCAACTCGTAGACACATTGGAAACCAAACTGACTCCCACGATGAAGACACTGGCCTCAACAAGGGAGCAGTCCATTCTAGTCACGAACACTGCACGCAAAACAAGGCTGCTGACGTGGACAATGTTCGTGATTGTGCATGGGATGCTTATCTCATGGATCGCCATGCCTCTCATTCACAGGTACAGTGAGGGAGCTCAGGAAATGAACTTTGACTCGGACAAGCCTCTGCCATATTTCTGCTTCATCATCTGGCTGCCTTTCGACGCACTGCGTTCTCCCGTCTACGAAATCGTCTACAGCATCCAGACGATGTGCTTCTTGATGGCGTGCTTGTACTACACGTCAGTCAACACTGTGTTCATGACACTCATCATCCACACGTCGACGCAGTTCAGGATTTTGGTGATGTCCCTCAGAGACATGGACGAGCTGTTCCCTGTGCAGAACATGGAACGCGAAGAACCACAGATGGGATCGGAAAGTAACGCCGAAGAATATCCACACGATTTGAGCATCTCCATTGGGAATGAACTGGATGCTTACTTCATTGAGTGCATCAAACATCACAAAGCAATCATCAGGTAAGCCTCAGGTTTGAATTCTTTCGTGGCAAAGGTACAAAGGGCTTGCATCTTCCAGATTTGTCGCCACTAACAGAGATGCTGCGTGTACATGAGTTGGGAAACTGAGCGAGACTTCACGCAGTTTGTTCTGTCGATAAACTCGTGAGTTAAAGACGTTGCGTATATGGTGGAAATCAGACGATTTCTTAGCTATAATGAATAATTTGCTTTCAAGGTAATTGTGCGTTATTCTGTAATAGTGAGTAAAGAATAAGAGAAATATTTGGGTGAGGATTTCGTTGAACTCATAGGATCGCTGTTATTAGTAGATACTGTGTGCTTTTCCCACGTGCCAGTTGCCAGCCTACGAATATTCGCTCTGCAGACGAAGCAAGTTCGTAGCATAGACTCGCTCTCATGCGCTGACAGTGAAGGACACCGGCCAAAAAGTATCGGCAGGCTTATACACGGAAGCAAGAGAATGCAGCAATGCCCTTTGTTAAGGTACTCCGCGACATTCCCTTGGAGAGACTGGGCTGAACTACCTCGGGGACGAGTGAATTGTGTTCTACCCGTGTCCGCGCTTGTCTCATGACGATTTCAGCAGCAGGCCGCATACAGAACTCACTGAGCGGCAGTGCAGGCATGGTTTGCTCTTTGCTTCAGGTTTGCTGAAGAGCTGAATGCTGTGCTCAGTCCGTTGCTTCTGTTCTACTTCTTCTGCAGTCAGCTCATCATGTGCGTCGTTACGTTCCAAGTGGTTCTGGTAAGTTGCATGAGGCACATGTTGTGAACTATCAGACGGTACTGGTAAGTTTCATGATGCATATTGTCAAGTCCAATCACGGTAGTTTTCCTTACGTTGGGCATTAGCTGTCAGCTTAGAACACTTGTCTAAAATTAGTAGAGCTTATTTAAATGTATTATTATATTTCTCAAAGTTATCTTATTATACGAGGGTTGGATAAAAAGTAGTGGCAACACTGCTGTAACAAGAAAGATGTGTGTCAGGTGGCACTAGCGCCGTCTGTAGCTGATAGCAGAAGTTCAGTTGGAGTAGAGCAGTGAGTGGCTCTGATTGTGTTTCATTGAGTTGCATTGTGCATCGTCTTGAACTGCAGGAGCCCAGTTCAAGCACCTTAACAACAAGTTTACGAAACAAGAACAGCGCTCCTGGATAAAAAATTGAAGTTGCACGAGGTCGTGGTGCACAAACCTGTTATCAAGGACTGCGAGAAGCATATGATGATGCTGCTTTGCCATATCTCACAGTGGCACGATGGATGAAAGCGTTCCGTGAAGGGAGGGATGCCATTCAGGACGACCCCATGTTGACAGCCACACAGTTCAGCTTCTTTCTTCTTTGCCGGATGTCGATCGTCGATGGGCTGCGTGGGAGTTAGCTGCTGAGGTAGGCGTATCTCACAAAACCGTGCTCCACATTCTGCACGATATTCTTGGATACCGCAAAATTGGAGCGCGTTGGGTACTCCATACAATGTCCGAGGTGCAACAATGGCAACGTTATGCAATTGCACAGGACTTGTTAGACCGGTACCAGAGGGAAGGTGATGACTCCCTTGGAAGGATCGTCACTCTGGACGAAACTTGGACTCGCCCATACGAACCGCAATTGAAGCGACAATCAACTGAATGGAAGCATCCTGACTCTCCTCGTCCAAAGAAAGTGCGCCTTACACAGAGCAATGTGAAGGCGATGTTCATTGTGGCATATGACACTGATGGAGTGATACTGCACCACACTGTACCTCAACGACAGACAGTAAACGCTGCTTACTACTGCAGTTTCCTGCGTAATCACCTTCATCCAGCACTCAGGAGAAAGCGACGACACTTGTTGGCAACGAACCCCATCATCCTACATGACAATGCAAGGGCTCATACTGCTGACGCTGTCAAAGATCTCCTTCGCCGCTGGCAATGGGAGATACTGCAACATCTGCCATAATCACCCGGTATGAGTCCGTGCAATTATGATCTCTTTGCCAAAATGAAAGAACCACTGCGAGGGTTACGTTACAACACAAGAGAGGAGATTATTCGTGCTGTAGGGCGGTCACTGCTGGACATCAACAAAAGTGGACGCGCTGATGGTGTACGCCTTCCACAAATTTGGCAGACGGTGGTACACATGGGGGGGCGATTATATTGAAGGAATGTAAGTGTGTTTACCTCAGGTGATGAAGTAATTTCAGAACTATAGAGGTGTTGCCACTACTTTAATCCGACCTTTTGATATAAACGTTTTAAGGTGGAATGGAGCGTGTATATAATGTGTTTTCGGACTTTTTGGCCTCTATTGGGATTTCGGTGTTATACGAGTGTTCATTGTTTATCCATTAGAACATTTTAATATGTTTAAAAGTTGTAATTCGACACAAAAACTTTTGCATGACAAAATATTAGGAATAAATGCATGGCGAAACGTAGTCTAATAATAGAATTGGAGACGTTGTATCTATAACTACCTGATGATGGTCGTAAACGACCGAAACATGTAGATCTGTCTGATTTATCTACAATTTGATTCAATCATTTATTATAGGTATTTTTTTTTGTGATAGACCAACATATTTACATGGTCGTTACTGGTTACTTCTGAATACAAATTTCCATCGGATCTGTAATTTGCGACCTATAATGTCACATTGCATACTGTTAAGTATACATAACACATGTAAGTACAGTACAGTGTTTGTTGTTGCTTTTTGTGTAACAGCCACTCTCCTCAAGATGAAAAACACCGACTTCAAGTAGTCGTTGAAATGAACGTCCTTTAATGTATACATGGTAATGGCCTTGTGGAAACTACATTTCAATATAAGCCGCTCATAAAATCACATGCAGTTGTCTTCTTGATGGTTTCAAAAGAAGTAATTTATTATTCAAGATAATTACGTCGACAGTAATAGGCGATCACTTCAGTCAGCTCATCACAGCGGTCATGATCATAGTCTCCACTTGTATCTGTCTTCAGTGACATCTTATAATGTCACATTCCTTTTCTCCTGATTCATGACGTGGTACCCCCACGTAACTTTCCTTCGGCCTCTGGGAACGGGTTACTATTAGTGCTAGTGGTTGCGCTGTCTGAAGATCATAACCCATCCCCGGGTGTCTAGCGTGACAATTTGAAAAAAAGAAATAGTTTCAGTGCGGTTGAAGCGTTGTGTGTCATAGTTTCCAAATTTCGAGTTTTGGACTTTTCTTGGTTGGACGTTGCGGAGCTGAGTGCCCTTGTTTTACAGCTGGATTATTGTACGGATATGGTCGTATTTATTTGTCTATGCAATTTATTTATCTGTTTATTTACTACAAGCGGAAAAGGAAGTGTTTATATAACTCTCATACGAATAGATTTGCGTTGCCTGCGTCCCGTGGCCCTGTTCTTGGATACGGCGCATTGAGCTGTGTTCGTGCGTCTGCGTGAGGCCTGTACGAGAGACAACCGTCCTTTCTGTTCTTATATGTGTATGTATTCTATGTTTAGCAGATGCGCCTTTCTTCGACCAGATGTGTGGCCAACGAGTTGTTCACATAACAATCTGTATTTCTGGTTTAGTCTTTCAAGGCCGATTCTGTGGATCCAATTTGATTACTTGGTTCTAATGAATTCACTGTGTGCTTACTTTTAAGTGTGTTGTTTATACACTGACTCTCATTTGTCGATATATCTGTAGTTTGAGTTCCTTGCCATTACGCAACTAAGTGAAAGCAGGCTAACATGATTAGCCCATCCATCTTGTGCGTGAAGCTTACATTTAGACAAGCCCCGCCAATCTGATCACTGTAAGCAACCAGCCAGAATCGGATATGGAAACTCTCTCCTTTTGTTTCGATGGTTGAAGAAACAGAACAGCAATTCCATTCGGAATTCTAGAAGCAAGGAATTCAATTTGATCTTCATTCCGATATTTGAAGAAGGCTTAAGGCTAAGCCCACACGAGTCCTACTTTCTCGTCCGTGTGCGCAGGTCAGAATAACGGAGTGAGGTGAGGTGACACGGTGGCCACACGCGCGGTTCATTTGCAGCCATAGAAGTAATCACACTCCACGCACGTAGAGATGGGGTTCGTTTGATTATTTGTAGGCTCTTCGTTGAAAAAATAAAACGATGCGAAGTTCATGAGTCCATTCTTTTATTTGTGAAATGCTAGACTGTTCAGAGCTTCATTTGTTTAACGCGCCGCCACAGAGATACCTGGGATTTGTTACAAGCTCTATTGATTTTCCATCATTTCGCTTGCCAGCCCCTAGTTTTCTGTAAAATTCTTCACTTTGAAACAAATTGTCTGGAAACCTACATATTTGAAATTTGGAAGTAATATACGCGGGTATCCAGGATTCGTTAGGACTCTTTTTTTTTTATTTCTCCCTGCAATGCCATTTGTTGGCGAGTTGTGACGTTAAGATTCTTGAAGATTCAGCTTTGGCTGTCTATAATTTCAAAGCGTTATGTGTTCTGACGATGAATGTAACAGTACTGTTCTGACACTCGTCGGAAAATGGCGGTTGTACAGAGAGCCAACATCAGATTTTGTTTTATGTTAGGTAAAACAGCCGGAGAAGCTTACGAAATGATGAAAAGTTTGTACGGTAGTGATTGTTTGAGTCGATCGAACATTTTTCAATGGTATGCTATATTTCGTGACGGCAGGAAGGACATCGGAGACGCTCCACGTGCATCAAAGCCGAGAACAAGTCGCACTGAAGTGACCGAAATCCTTGCATCAGACAGATGTGTTTCTGCAAGACTCATCGAGGAGCTTTTGGGAATACCGAAAAGTACTGTACATCAAATTTTGACCTAGAATTTGGGCAAACGGAAGGTCTGTGCGCGGTTTGTACCGCACGCGCTGTCAGACGATGAAAAACATGCCAGAGTGAAACACTGCAAAGACATGTTACGGTTGGCCAAAAGTGATACAAAATTTGCAAAATCGATTGTTACTGGTGACGAGACATGGTGTTTTCAGGGCCGCACCATAGCTCAAGCGGTTAGTCGCTGTCTTCCCGATCCCGGGTCTGGTCAAGTGGGATTTGTGGTGGACAAAGTGACGCTGGGGCAGGTTTTCTCAGAGTACTTCGGTTTCCCCTGCCAATCTTCATTCCACCAATTGCTCCACAATCACCCTCACTTATCATCTGGGGCTGGTACAATAGGCCAGAAGTGGCCGCAGTACAAGGGACTTAGTCCCACCCCACTAGCAATAAAAGAAAACTGTGGTAGCAAGTGCATAAGTCTTCGTTGTATTGGGTCCCCAGTTGATACTAATTTCGTACAGTTCATTGCATCATACAGAACTCCGTTTGGAAGGCGATAGAGCAAGTAGTACACAATGACAGGGCCGTGAATTGTGAACTTAATCTTTGTATTTTGGGGCGCCTTGAGGAATGCTACAGCACAAGGAGAAATAGTCATATGGCGCAGGACTGAAGATTATACATAAAAACAAGAAGCAGTATGTACATCGAATGTTACTATATTTAAATAATTATGATTCACGATTCCGAGCGCGCCTGTACCAGCGACGTTTAAAAGCACAGTTCCGCACATCAAAACAAAGTCAAGCGTACATTTAAATGCACGTTGCTGGTCTCACAGGTAAATCTGTCCCTGTAACAGGCCGTGGAGGCCCATAGGGTTGTGAGAAGTTGAGGTCCCCACATTTTCTAGACAATCGGCTCACAGATGGCGGTGCGGCTGTTTGCCTTACGCGCCGGTCGCCATTTATCCCCAAGAGTATTCCTGGTACTCATTTCTGTTAGAGACTGAGTCGACCCCAGGGCCATAATGCAGCTGGAAGGATTAGGTTAATTGAGAAATCCAGTGAACTCATCGGGAATCGAACCCGCGACCTTCCGGCTTGTAGCATATTGCCTCAACCAACTGCGCTATCGCGTGCCCCTCGTTAAACAGTGTGTAGACATCACGCAGAAGAGAACTGAACTGGGCGTTCATTATAAGGAAAGTCAAGAGACATTTTGTGGTTTTGTTGCAGACCTGGGGGCAGGGAAACAGCGTGCTCAAGTTCGTTCTGGGGCTGGCCGCCGCGGCATGCGGCCCTCTGATGTTCTGCTGGTTCGGAACTGACATCATACAAGAGGTGATATATTCCTTGTGGTTAGTTAAGTACTACATTTCGTGACGTATGTGGGGGGGGGGCATTGCTACCCTCGGGAGCAGATGTACCTGAGCCCATCAAAACAGCGCACTTCCTAAATCTCTCCCCTCAGTGATGCCAACATTACAGCCTCTCAAATTATTGCAGTAATAATCTTAGTGCTACTTAAATGCATAAACCAATCGTCACATCATGTCACTAAAATATTTTATGTAATGAACTTAATATTCCTTGAATGCCTTAACGAATCTTCATAAAACTTTGATGCATATCGTACCATCTGAACGGTGCACTTCATAAATCCCTCTTATCGTTAACACCAACGCTACAGCCTCAGGAATTGTGTTTTAATTTTACTTCACGCATACATAAAGAAATTGCTTTCTACTTTTACTAAATATTCAAAGTAGACCATTAGTTCTTCCCAGAACTTCTTATTTCACATGTAAATAGAATAATATATCTCTGGGGGACACAGAGCCTGGCCGTGCAACAGGCAGCCTATGGATGCGCCTGGTATCACCGCCTAAGAAGCTTCAATCGTCTGCTGGCGGTGGTCATCATGAGGACCCAGAAACCCGTGCGGCTCAAGGCAGGCATGTTCTACGAAGTGTCCCTCACGACATTCACCCAGGTAGGCCTCCTCCTCTTCATTATTATTATTATTATTATTATTATTATGTGTTTTCCTTTTTTACTCGCGCCCACTTTGTAATTGGCATCTGGGCTGTTAGGTTTGCACGTACATAAACAAGAATTAAATGAATTGTTATATTCAGTCAGCTTTCCTCGTAATTATGATTCAGTTCTGAAACATTCGGGCGTCAGTACCTTTTATTCTAGACCAAAAAATGTCGACGATTTATTTCTTTTTAACTTTCCGAGTCACAAAATCAACTGCTGTTCCAGTAAGAACACTGTTTGTCCCCTTGTATCCTCCAACCAAATTAAGGGCATTTTCAACTTGTAACATGAGAAATAATTCAAGATCTGACCCTTCGTCTTGATATTCCACAGCTGCGAGCAGCATATGCCCATTTGTATGTAGATGATCTTGTGAAAGGGAATTTTTTCCCTAACGAACATTTCCGTTATTTCCTGCGTTATTATTTTAACGTGTTATTTGTAATTTCATTCGTGCTTTGGTTACTAGTTTTCCTTCAGTTCTTAGTTCTGAAAACTTTTGTATTGCTCGTCTGTTACAGGCTACTTACTGTTCGCAATCGCTGAAGTATAGAATTGAATTATTATTATAGGTCCGGGTTCGATTCCCGGCGCTACCAAATTTTTGTCAGAGAAGTAGTGGGTCTGTAACGGTGTCCACTCAACCTCTTGAGGATAATTGAGGAGCTATTTCAAGGAAATAGCGGCCCCGGTCTTGAGAACCGAAATTAACGGCCGTGGAAATTCGTTGCGCTGACCACGCAAAACCCTCTATCCGCAAAAGTTGACACTAAACTTCGCCGACAAGCGGTGTTCGCTCGGTCGGTATGGTTCGCTTCCGGACTGATATCACGGAGGGTTTTTTATTGTTGCTGTTGTGGCCATAGACATTTGAGCCATTGTTACACTTGTTATTGCTTTTACAGTCTTACGTTTCTAATTACTTCCCTTATCGTTATTAACAAGAGTAAACTATAAAAGAACCCCCCAACCCCCCCCCAAAACAACCTATGTTGTTTATGAAGAGAGCTGTTCTTTTCTGAACATGCTTTTCAGATGCTGAACACTGTGTACACCTATTTTGCTGTTCTGAAGCAACTCTATGATGAATAGAGGATGACTGCTGCCACGTGTAATGAATGAGCCCAATACAATACAGCAAAAGGGAAGCAAACAGCGCACTCCGCAGCCCGCTTTTCTTAGTGAGGACTAAACCTAACATTCCCAGTGTTTCGCAAGTAGCAGTAGGCTGTATTCACATGAAATTCTAGTTGCACAGACTGCTAATTTAACAACCACTGATTCTGGCACGAAAATACTATATTTTCTCTAATACTGCAAGCACTTAAACTATATTTCTTAAACAAGAATGCGTGTATTGTAGCCAGTGAACCGTGTTCTTTTTGTTCTGGTTATACAAAGTACACATGCAAAATCAACTGTCTCTAGCACGAATAATATTCAGCTTAGTATAATAACAGGACTTCTTGAGAATAGAAATAAATATATTCTGAAAACCATAGTGCACATCTTCTTTGAATGTTACTCGTACGTCCCCTGCAACGTCAGTTATCTCCACAGTTGAAGTATGTCTACTCGCAATGCTGTCATTATCAGTTGTCAGCTGATAGGAAAATGCTGCGTGTCGGAAAGTCATCTCCTTCGCTTCTCATATGTAAAGTACAATGTTTGATTTTCTTCTTGTCACGGTCGGTATTACTGACATAAAAATGTGCCACATTTTGCACCTCACATGTGATTGGCACTAGTATGGCGTCCATCCTAGATGTTCACAAGGACTTAGTGGGTTTGCCCAGCAGTAAGTGATTGGGGCTAGTGTCGCTTGCATCCTAAACGTTCACAAGAACTTAGTGGCTTGGCCCAGCAGTAAATGGTTGGCGCTAGTGTCGCTTGCATCCTAAACGTTCACAAGGACTTAGTGGGTTGGCCCAGCAGTAAGTGGTTGGCGCTATTGTCGCTTGCATCCTAAACGTTCACAAGGGCTTAGTAGGTTGGCCCAGCAGTAAGTGATTGGGGCTAGTGTCGCTTCCATCCTAAACGTTGATAAGGACTTACTTCAAGGCGGTGTTAATAGCGTTGTTTCGGGGCTGTAACAGTGTAGTTGTATGGGCTGATTCCGACATTTCGGAGGAAAATGCTGCCTCCTTAGGATCGTTATTTTTTATAACTTTCCACATTCCATATGCATGTCTAAAGCATATAATTAGTAGATGCAGTATCAGCATTAAGCATTGTCTATGAAAATTCGGTAACTGATTATATTGATAGCAAGTGTCCCATGAATAAAGGGTTCTTAACGTCAGTATTCCTGAAACCTTCAAATTTCAAACTACATGGACAGCAAAGACAAATTGAGAAAATGAAATATAAAACTATAAAGTAAAATTGTTGTTACGCCAGAGCAGATAAAATTGTCACGTGATAGAGTGTGACTATAGACGGAGTTTGGATTTGTAATCGAGTTTATTAAAACTCTTAAATAATTCGTGACTACACTTTACAAACAACTATTACGTACAGGCTAGTGTTCTTCGTCACGACCTTCACTAGCCGTTGCTTGGGCACGTAGTCGAACAGTGGATGCTCCTCGACCGATCTACCGACCTGTCGACGAACTCTCTGACTCCAGGTCAATTCAAAATTTCTTTACGACCGGCGATTTACAGCCAAACAGTTCGTCTTGACGCCAATCCCTTGGAGGCTCACGGCCAGAATTTTCTTTTCCAACTGAACCCTTACTTAACATCCACTCTGACGAGAAGATGGGTTTGCCTCTTATGAATATTCTTGGCCTTCTTTTAGTGTACGTATTGCACATATAGCGTGTTATTGAAATGTCTTCCTTTTGCACCATATATAAATCCTCGGTCAGCCAAGGCTTTGCAAAGCAAATCATACCAATCTTACATATCTTATTTAATATAACGGTAGCTTAGTCACTTGAACGGTCATAAGCTTGACCACCGGCAAGTTTAAGCCTATACTATTTTCGACTGTCATTAATTGTCCTGCTAATAACATCTCGTTACGGACCGCACAGAAAACACCGTTAGCTGTTGCTCTTTACAGGTCGTTGCCTAGTAACGGACGTGGTTTAGTGGTTTGTTTCGTGGTCGTTGCCTAGCAAAAATCCACATGCCAGAGTATGTTTAATTAAGGTATTATAAATTTGTGTAAATTTATAATTTCCAAATAATAATGAATAAATTTAATTTGGTAACAGCAATCTGTAATTTCACATTGACAGTTAAGACGAAACGAAAGCAGGTGACGTAGTGTGTTCCAGGGATCAGAAGCTGATAGTCACTCAGCTAGTCGAGAAATTCCTCGAATTTTCAGGAAAGAAAAGATGTAGAAGCCCACCATTGGCCCATGTTGGAGGCCAAATGACTCCAGTCCACAGTAACACTCGGTTACTGTGATATCCATTTTAATGTTATCCTACCTTTTACGTGGGAATTTCCCCTTCAGGTGTTCCCACCCACTGCTTATGAAAAGCAAACTCCATAGAATTCTGAAGTCTTGCTTTTAAATATGTACGGAGAAATTGCCTGAATTGCTTTTCCGTTTATAAAAAATTTGTGTGTAAATTTAGCTTCGTGTAGTCTGTACTAGATGGCGCTGGTAATTCCATTAGGAGTCAGGATAGGCTAATAGTGGCAGTTCGATCGATCGCTTCTAGATGGCAGAATGAGTTCGGCCATTGTGCGTGGTCACGAGTGTGTCAGAAGCATTTGATTTCAGTTGAGCCCAAGAGATGGCGCTAATGTATTAGCATCTTCCGTGCATGTGTACGTACGTTACATTTTATTTTCCCGTTCGACGGTGTTGGTGGTTCATTTCATGCATTTACGGACATGTAACTGCTTTAGAATTCACACAATATATACCGCTTGCGTGATATACAATGAATTGGCATAAAACCCTACGGACTAAAAAATATTAGGCCTTTAGGGTGTTGAGATTTAAGGTTCCCACTCCGGTATCCATGAAGAGTAACAACTTCGTGCAGTCTGGTACGGATTTTTCAAATTTCCGGAGGTACGTACTGCCTCCATCTTCAGGGTCGAAGTCTCAAACTTACAGGTAATTAAGGAAGCTCCGTGCTGCGAACAAACAACGCTTACCTGTTCCCTGCTTACTTGGTCGCTCTGCTTACAATTTTATACCAAAGAAAACGGCAGTCCGTTCCTCCGAAACGTTTGTAAATTTGTACCAGACTACACGGATCCACATCCAAGATGATAGTATTTTAGTTCATGTTTCCTACTTGCATCCAGCTAAGATTTATTTGCGGCCTTAGTTTTGCAGACGGAAAGATTCGTACTTCGATCCACGACTTCGTGACTTATAATCTTATGAAAATAACCCCCGTTAGACTTACGCACATAAGTTTCTGATTAACGACTCAAAACTCGAATATAAGACCTTCGACATCGTCTTCAGGAAGACCAGGCCCCCATCGACCACTCTTCCGGCCCCCTCTGCTAAGTGAAGCCTCTTCCAAAATGCCCCCTAACTAGAGCTGTCGTATCTGATTTCCACGTGAAGATGGAGACGTGGGAATTTTATAAAGTGTTGACATCTGGTGGCTCGAATTGTAACTACTAACGGATGTGGAATAGTAATCAGCTCGCGTGTTCTTAACATTTGCAATAATTGAAGTGGTTGTTACTATTATGGTGCATATACCCGTTGATAAGCTGTGACGCTGTGAACAGCGGCCGTTGCTAAGTAACAACCGCTTTCCTCCAAATCCTTTCCAATTCATTCTCTAATCCTTCCACCATTTGACACTAGGAGTGTAAACAGAAAAACAGAGACAGCGTTGCAAGTAACCCACTAAAGAAATTAATCATTAATGAAAGGTCTTAGGAACTTAAAGATTGCATTAAATTTCTGTTATATTGTTTATTATTTTGCGTATATAGAAATGGAACCTAGATAGCGACTGGCTACGGGCTTGACGAACGAGCGGTCGGAGTTTGTTTCCCGACAGGGTCAAGAATTTTCTTCCCTCTTCAGCGTCCAGAACTGCTCTAGGCCCCACCCAGCCTCCTATCCAATGGGTACCGCGGGCTCTTTCTCCCGGGGTAAAGCGGCCGGGGCGTGAAGCTGATCATTTGCCACTATCTAGTACGAAGGTCAAGAAAATGTGGATCTATACATCCGCTCCCCTATACGTCTTCATGGCGCAGTGCTTGATTAGTTAAGCACAGGGACAACTTTACCTTTTTACTTTTATGAACATGGAAACAACGTAGGAGTACAACGTGAAACGTTCTGTGAGCTGCTAGCCACTCGGCCGTTCTCCATATACTGCAGCAGAGGAACGCATTACACACAAGCCAAGGAAAGCTTCCTGGAACTGAACTTCGTCTTACGGAAGTAATTCCTACATTTAGACGCCACGTTCCACACAGCCGACGGTGGAGTCCCACACGTTAATGAGCATTCTTCTAACCATTGTACCATAACTTAACTGAGAGGGCCAGGAACTTTCCAGAGCGAAACTTCTGTTGTTAGTGAGAGACCTGAATATGTCCGTGAACTCAGGAAAGAAACAGAACACCCTTTCGGGTTACTTATGCTGCGTGTAGAATGGCTGTGACACTTGCATTACGTGTAAGCCTCGAAAAAAAAAACGAACTTTGATTCCGCCCTCTATAAGATATTTGTTCTAGCCCCCATTGCGCACCCCCTGCCCATCCTTTTTACAGAAACTCATTTCGCTCACGTCCAATGCAATTTGGTTTAGCATAGAGAAACTCCTGGCCGCTCAGAATCCGGAGCAATACGCGTATCTCTGCGGTGGGTATGCTCCGACTTCAGTTAACAACCTGGACTGGATAGCTTGTAGAACTGCACCCATATATTTCTCTCCCAACAACTAAGGAAGTTCATAATATTGTCACGAATTTAAGTGACTGTAATCGGGGTTCGGATTGGTAATTCGGTTTACTGAAAACTTACAGATCGTAGCTACACGTAATTGTAATGCTGTCGCTATTTCACACTCTGCAATTTACTACAATATGTACTAAGCCTTCTCAGTCTCCTGTGTCTTCATCAGTCGTTGCTTGGTAACGGCTTTCAATTGCGGACGTTCTCCTTACTCTGGGTTCCCGAACTATCCCCGTGCCTCGCTACCAGCTTCCAACACCAACCAGCTCGCCTGGACTGCCTGTTACAGGGATAGCTTTACCTTCGTATAAAGATCTGTAATATGTGTGTAATCTCTGAAATTATGCGGTTTCAGTTTGTCAGGAATTAATTCATTTCATGAAAGTAGGTGACGTTAGTAGGTAACGAACGAGTGAGCAGTCCTTTGTTCTGTTATTTGACGTCTCTTTGTGATAATATTTTGATGTGGATATATACATTCTCGGTAGTATCATGGGGAATGTGACTTAGTTTGTGGAGGTTTGGAAAGTTCCTTCCGTTCTCAAAACATGCAGATCAGACAAGGAAGTCGTGCCAAGAGCTGCCATCTGAGGCAAATATGATAACGCAAGTGAGACGGTTATTAGGCCTGTGTAGACAATGCAACAGCAATGAACTCACGCAACTGATTGAATTCACATCTGCATGAACATGAGATGTATGTCAGTGACCCCTGTCCTCATATGCCTCCCGTTAATTTCAAGTGTATTCAGCAACAGAATAATAGATGCCCTCAGATGTATACGGATGTCTAATACAACTTAGTAGTAGATCTTATTAGGAAAGACATATTATCACGTGATTTAGTGACTATAGACGGAGTTTGTGTTGGTAATTGGATTCACTGAACACTTACAGATCGTAAATACAAGTAATTGCAGCGTTATCTATAATTCAACCACTGCGCAGTTCACTACAGCACATACCTAAGTCTTCTCAGTCTGCTATTTCTTCACCGGTTGTCGCCTGGTAACGGGTTTCAATGCCGCAGCTTCCTCAGCTTCGTGTTCTCCATTTATGTCGGTACGAGCAGATCATCTTATCTCAGGGTATATCGGGTCTTGCTTGGTCACGCAGAGGGGGACACTGGTGCCTAACCATCCCTCCGCTGCTTCTGGCGCTATACGTAACTTTAAGTTTGCTTGCAAAACTGCACTTCGCACTCTTTAAGGCAATATTCTTATCTGCTTTCAAAATTGCAACCTGACTGTTCTACTGTCTCTTCCAACAACTTGAAAAATGCTGATTTACAGAGATGAAGAATTGAAGTCCATGCTCTCAGAAGATCTACACGCGAGAGAGTTAGTGGATGCTGCATCATGATGCTATAAAATTTCATATATACTTATTTCACAAAAGTTGACATCTGATTGTTTAAAATTTTGAAGTTGAGGTGGTCTTGAGATTGTGATGACCAGTCAGTTACTTGCTTTAATACCATTTCCCATCAAGTGCCTGTCACCCGATGAATGGCCCATTAATTCGATATATGTTCTGGCGTCTGTAGCTGGAAACACGTGTTCTTAACAACTACGTCTCAAAGGCTTTGCCGGGTGGTATGAAGTCGAAATTCTAAGAAAGCCAATTTATTTCTGGCGAGAACGCGTTTTAATTATACTCTCTTGATCTTACTTAATAACTTAATAATCTGGATTAAGAAGCTCTGGGCTTTTACTCCTATGAATTTCCACCAATGTTAATTGTATTCAACAAAATAATTATGTTTCTATTTTTAGTTATTATAATGTGTAAATTATACAGCTTATCAAATTTACTGATCAAAAATGAACATTAGTTAATCTTAAAAATAATTAAACTACTCATAGTGACATGATTACAGCATGAATAAGATATATCCTTATAGCTAAACGAATATAGAACCAGTCTGTAAGGAGTTCAGCCATTCAATAAATTTCACCCACGTTCACTACAGAGGAATTCATCTCCCTGTTCCGATGAGTGAACATTTCGAACATTTTTTAGTTGCTTATGTTTTCGTGACTTCTTTTGGCTATCACTCAATATACCGTTAATTTTAATTTTAAGTCGCTTAGTGGGGGGTGGAGTCCAACTGGGTCCATTCGACACGGCGGCCACTGATTGGCCTATTGTGGCCTGCCCCGGGTGATTGTGATGATGGAGAATTTGGTGGAATGAAGATTGGCAGGGGAAACCGAGGTACTCGGACTAAACCCACTTGAGCGCCTGTTTGTCCACCACAAATCTCACTTGACCGGACTCGGGATCGAACCCGGGCCGCCGCGGTGGGAAGCCAGCGACTAACCGCTTGAGCTATGGCGCGGCCTCACAACAACGCGAGTCTGCCTCTGGGAAGGGCCTTATTTCAACAAGGTTTGCATGGTTCAAATTTCTTTCTGTACTTGAGCCTGATATGTTGAAGGCTGACCGCTAACATTCGAGTTTGAATTGTGAGGCTCTAAGGGTACAGAATTTTCGAAGTTGTTATTATCTAGAAGTAAACGGTCAGTCAGAACAGAAGACGAGATACCCTCGTCAGTAAACGTGTCTGTGTCAAACGGCCGTACCCCTGTTACCCCAGATCCAGGCTTGACGTACATGCTTTGACAGCGACTCTTCCACTCCGAAGGGGTGCCATATTTTTGGCATATTTTTTAGGATGGTTTTTAACAGTAAATCAGACGCGCTGTTGACCAACTTCGTGAATATCCATAAATGGACCTCTGTAAGATATTTAGTCTATTAATGGTACAAGTTGGTAAGTTCAGTTTCTCTTAGACAAACCGCGACTGTTGATTGGCCAGTAGACATAATACAGGTTTACATTTGGTAACCACAAAATATTTTATGAAATGCTGCATGGACAACAGGAAATCATCCCCTGTCTCCTATCTGGATTTTTACTATCACGTCGATATTGTGACGATTATGACGGTTGCTAGACAACGGTTCGGAAAACACATTTCCGAGGTTTAGTTTTGCATGGGTGGCTGTGAAGACGGAACCTGAAGAATCTCCACTGTTAGAAGCCGTTGCCAGGGAACTGCTGGTGAAGACACAGGAAGCTGGAAAAAGGCTTAGCGGGTGCTGTAGTTATTTGTGAATTTTGTGCAGATTAGCCCTGGCGCTGTAATTGTTTGCATTTCCGAGTCTTGTGTAGAAGTGGTAAAAAAATTCATTCTCCAATCCAAACCCCGTCTATAGTCACACTCCAAAATCGTGACACTGTGTTATTCTGACATCTACATCTGTGCATTTTTTTCATGTTTCCGTACCAGAAATTGATTTGCATTTCCCTTCTTTGCCCAGGAATCTGCACGCCCCTCTCTTCTCATTTTCCCTTATATGAGCGTTCTAATAATATTTGATGGAGATACAAATTATAAATCCCCTAATTATGCAGTTTTCTCCACCCTGATATTGCTTCCCCTTCTCCCAGCGCCCTGCTATCAATCACCCTCAGTCTAACCCCTTCCGCTGAAGTGAAATGCCAATTTCACGGCCATACAGAACAAAACACAAGTCAACAAATGCCTATTTGCAACTTGTCGCCTGCATAGATAGGCCACCGAGCTGTATAGGGAAGACAGCCTTCCGGAGAACAAATCCTTCCTAATGCGACGGACTGCTTCTAACAAGGCGTAACGGGATCTGCTTCGGTCGGGAGAGAGCGCCATAAATTGTGGTGAGAAGAAAAGAAAACAGAATGCAGGAAGCGACAAGAATCACAGATAAAGAGAAACGTGATGAAATTGGTCTTAATCCAATATCAACAGTAACTTCTTCTGACACACCTGGGGACAAAAATGTACAAGTGACCTAGTGCCGAAGCCAACATGGCGACCAAGTTGCAGTCTTGCTGCGCATGCGTGAGGTTCCGCAACACGGCTACCCTTATTTAAGATTTCAATGGTTTTGTTAAGTAACTGTAAAAGGCGCCAGCGTGTTGCCTCAGATCCTGCCACATCCCTTCCAATGTACCGCATATTTGTTGCATTTAAGATCATTCGGAATCTTTATTATTATTTGCATCCTTGCGTGGCTGTTAATAAAACAATAAATAAATAGAATTTATACTAACGTGTTAAACCGGGATAGCTCAGTCGGTATAGCGACTGGCTGCGAGCTCGACAACAGAGGGGTTATACTTAGAGTCCCGGTAGGTCAAGAATTATCTCTTCTCCACGTCGTCCAGACCGGTTCTGGGGTTCACCTAACCTGCTATCCAATGGGTATCGGGGGCTCTTTCCCCGGAGGTAAAGCGGCCGGGGCGTGAAGTTGACCACTCACCTCAACCTAGTGCCGAGGTTAAGAAAATATGGATTTATATATCCACTCCCCCATACGTCTTCCTACGAGGAGGATGACATCGTTGATTTTACTGTATTGGGACATGTAAACACGTTACTGGGCAACGACGGCGAAATAAGCGAAAATAAAAAAGCCATTGCTAGGCAGTGACTCTACCAACAGACAGGAACGCAGAAATTCCACGGGAACAATTGCACTGTAGCAGAGAAGCGGTGTTTTCCATGCGGTCCTTGCCGAGATCTTATAAGCAGTCAGTTAAGTTGGTCACTGCATGCCTCACATGCAGCCCTCCCATTGTTAACATCAAAATTTCGCCTTAATATAGCCCTCCCAACGTTAGCAAAAACAAAAACAACAAAAAAAATTTTTAAAAATCCGATCATATGCTCTATCTTTACCAGAAGGACAAGCGGGCACTGCCTGGGAACCTTCAAAATCGGAGATATAGTTTCTTACTCCCCCCAATGTAGTGTCTCTCACTACCACCCCCACTTCTCGTCTCTCTCTTTTTGGTGAGTTAGAGGACAACTTGGGTGCAGTCGTTGTGGACTGTTACTGTTGTAAGATGGTAGCTTAGGCCGGGGACCGTTCGGGAACACCCGCCATTGGAAGCCGGTACCAAGCAGCAGCAGTGAAGACGTGACTATGGACACTAGTGTTTGTGTGTATAGCAGTGAAATGTAAAGTGTAGTCACGCGTTGTATTGAACAGTCCAGTCGATGCGGTCCTCAATCCAAAACCCAGTTTATATTCACACTACATAAAATTACGTGACAGTGTATTTGGCGTATTTTGGACTTTATTTGTTTTTAAGGTATGAATTCTTTTCTTATTCATTCATTCATCAGTAATCTGTCAGATGACAGGTCCACAGCCTCTTCCAAAACAGTTTCTCCACTTAATGCGATCTTCTGTTTTTGGAAAGAGACTATCCAGGAATAGTGATAATGTGGCAGTTTTTCCATTTGCTTTCCACATCGCAGTACAACAGCCGTTCAAACCACTCTGGTCACGCCTGTTGCTATACGAACTTGAACCATCTCGAGCATCATTTTCTCTGTGCTTCAAGTCGCCGCTGATGACGCTGCTTCCGGCATCAGTTTTCGGTCTCTCTCTTCGTCTGATGCCTACCCTTTGACCTGTCCAGCAAGGGAGGCCCGGCCAGTAGCTACGCTACCGCTGGTATAGCTCTCAGGGTCCTTGGCATACTCAAGCGAGGGGTCTTTTCTTATATCGAACTTTAAATATTCAATATATTAACACGTTATTTTCTGTTTCATTTACTGATTTTTGTATTGATGGACACGCAAGTTATCGCTGTCGTTCATAATAATTTGTGGCCTTATATTAATATATGCGGAGATTACAAAGTGTATATTGAAAATGGGGTTTGTGATGACAGTGATGAAATGATGGTTATTATTGAAATTTACGAAGTGATTGCAGTTGTTCATTTTGTATCCGATCATCAGATGATTCAGCCAGTGGCTGTAACATTTGGTTATGTTCCAACTGAAATAAATGTATATCTCTCTTAGTCGGCCGTGAAATGGACCACTTTGATGTTGTCTTTCCAGTCAATAATCAGTGTCGCCCTTTTTGAAAATTTCAGTTTTGTCGGTTTTTTTTCATAAAATATATCCTTTAGATAACAGCAAACTTAGTGAATATTATATAAGATTTGAGGCTTTCACGGCGGTGACTATGAAGAAAGCAGACTGCTTTTACCGGTTCTCACGGTCTATTCGCTTGAGGATTTCTTATATTTTTCCTTCTACCATGAAGATGGAGGCGATACGTTCTTCCGAAACGTCGGTTAACACCGCATATACACGGTGCCAAATCCCAGAAGACTGCTTTCTTTTTTCTTAGTGAATATTGTTATTGTACAGAGTTTAATATTTTAATGTAACTTTGGCTTTCTTTCTAGCCAAATTCTTAAAGTAAATGATGTTTATTTTTTATTATTTTTATTATTTGTGTAGGAAACTGTGGCTGAAAACAATTCCTATATTGTATAAGAGCAGTTTTAGTATTTTGGTATAAATGTAGTAGTCTTTCTAAAACTTCTGAAGTAAAATTTTCTGAAGAATTTTCTTCACACCAATTTCCATTAAGATTTCAGTACACTTTGTTTTACTAATCCGTAATCATAGCTTTGGTCTGTGGTATGCCACATGTGTGTCTATAAAGATTATATGTGTCTAAATAAACTAAGGACGAGCGGGAGATACAGATACAGACACACAGACCGATGGGAGGGATTTATGAAGTACGCCGTTGAAATAGGTTCAGGTATCATGATGTACATACCAAGTTTCATGAACATTGGTTCAGATCTTCAAAACTTGATAGGGGGCATACGTAGACACACAGAAAGCAAGGTGATTACATAAGCCTACATTCATTTATTTTTTTCAGAACAAGGAAAGTAGGCTAAAGATAGACTTATTTCCATGCAAAGCACAACGCAGACTCCAGTGAAAGCCCACGTCCCTCACACCCCTGGTCACTCCAACAACCCCCCCCCCTCCCCGTAAAGCCAAAATAAAGTGCCTTGTTTTACACACAACTTCCAACAGCCTATTAGAAAACTCCTTCAAATGAAATTTTATTTAAACTGCTACAAGGTACACAGAATGTTAAAAGGGGGCACCTTCTGTCTCCCCATTTAATTTATTCGTGATTTCCTTGCAGTTTTTAATCTTGTAGTGTAAAATGAAGCGGCGCAGTTTTCAAACTTTTGAAATATATCCACTGTAATGTATTGCGAATGTCTCCACAAGTACGGCAGTTAACCACTGTAAAGTTTAACACTCAATTCCTTCCACGAATTTCCTCTAAAAGTTTGTTTACAGATCTTGCTGATTAACCTTCTCCAGAATGGATTGTAGCAATCGCTCTTACAGTTCCCTCTCGTGGCACTCGATTTATCCGCGCCAGACTAATCATACTCACAAATTATCATTTGTTTCCAGAGCAAAACGCCCGTTCTAATCGTAACGGGAAGTTTCTTAGGTAATCAATATTATACTTAGTGGATCTGAAGTTTTCACCTCTGTAATTGCAAACACAAAGCAACTAAATATATTTTGCTGTCTCGTCAGCAGAACACAAGGAAAAAATCAGGACATAAAGATAGTTAACAGATGTTTTGAAAACGTGGCAGAGTTCAGATATTTGAGAATGACTATAACAAACCAAAACCTGATTCAGGAGGAAATTAAGAGACTGAACTCGGGTAATGCTTGCTACCATTCAGTCCAGAAGCTTTTGTCTTCTCGTCTGCTGTCCAAAAACAATAAATTAGAATATACAAAACTATAATTTTTCCTGCGGTTCTGTATGGGTGTGAAACTTTGTCTCTGACATTAAGGGAGGAACAAAGACTGAGGATGTTTGAGAACAGGGTGTTGAGAATATTTGGACCGAAGAGGGATGAAGAGACAGGAGGTTGGAGAAAACTGCATAATGAGGAGCTTCATAACTTGTACTCTTCTCCAAGTATAATTAGAATCATAAGTCAAGGAGGTTGGCATGGGCAGGGCATGTAGCACGAATGTGGGAGAAGAGGAATGCATATAGGATATTGTGGGGAAGGCCAGAAAGAGACCGCTGGTAAAATCAAGACGTGAGTGGGTGAACAATATTAAAATCGATCTTAGAGGAATAGGATGGGATGGTCGGGATTGGATTGATCTGGCTAAGGATGGGGACAGGTGAAGGGCACTTGTTAACAGGACAATGAACCTTCGGGTTCCATAGAATTCTAGGAAGTTCTGGCGCAGCTGCACAATTGGCGGCTTGTCAAGAAGGGCTCAGCCCCAAGAGTGAGTGAGTGACTGCAAACAGGAACGTCTCATGGTGTGTAACGCTTCATAGCTCGAAGAGCGTATGGCGTTTCGGAGAAACGTGTTCTCCCAATCTTCGGCGTGGACGAGTAAGACGAGCAAGAATCCCAGCTAGATCAGCTTCTGCTGATAACTCGTTTGGCATAATTTTGAGTCCTGAAGATTGAAACGATACGTTCCACCAAAACGTTTGACTGTGTGAGAAGTATAGAAGTTTATTTTTTTGTTTTGTTTACCATCCACCATGCAGCAATGTTAAGATTTAAAATTAAATCCTTTTCAAATTCGTCACTGCACAACATGTTTGGGCCTACTCGGCCATCATCAGGTGCGTTGATTGAGGTGGGGGAAATGTGTGCTTTCCGCGCTTCTGCGATCAGCGGTTTTCGTATTTTATAATGTTTCTAAATGAAGTCAATATAGTTCCTCGTTGTATGCCACATGCATTGCGTTTGCGGCATGCCTGTTGCCTATCTAGTGGGCAGTGTGCGCAACTCACTGATTTCATTTGAAAATATTATGAATATGAAAACATCGCGGTAGCTTGGACGGAACAGCAGTTCCTCCCAATTTCGAAGCCCTCATGACGACCGTGTATGCCGAAATATGTAGTAAAAAACAGTAAAGTTATCCCTGTAGCAGGCCGTGGAGGCCCAGAAGGTTGGCAGATGTTGAGGTTCCCATATTTTCTAGACAATCGGCTCACAGGTGGCGGTAAGATTGTCAGCCTTACGCGCCGGCCAACCTTTACCCCCAAGAATATTCCTGGTACCTACCGCGGTATCGTCGTTGGTTGAGGAACTACTCTACAAGCTGGAAGGTCGCGATGAGGTCATTGGATTTTTTCAATTGATCTAATCCTTCCAGCCCACTGTGGCTCTGGGGTCGACTCAGCCTTTAACATAAATGAGTACCTGGAATATTCTTAGGGGAAAAGGCCGGCGCGTTGGGCTGAGAACCTTGCCGCCATCTGTGAGCCGATTGTCTAGAAAATGTGGGAACCTCAACATCTCACAACCCTGTGGGCCTCCACGGCCGCTTATAGGGATAGCTTTACCTTTGTATGAAACATGTAGTGCAAAGACTAATTTTAAACCTTAACTTTATTGCGTGATGGACGGTAAACAAAACCAAAAATAAACTGCAGTACCAATTGCAACAGGATGATAAAATCCAACATTATGAGGTGACTAGAAGACCACGTTCAAGGAAAGCGAGGGAAGGAACCGTGTGGTAGAAAATTGAAGTCTGGAGGATGGAGGAAGTTGGGAGAAACACAAGAACTACAGGGACAAGATTTCGGGCAAGACAGAAATGGGTGTGAGGAGGATGGGGAGGGGTGGAAAAGTGAAGAGCGTTGGGATAGAATAGAAACATTATATATAGGGTCTACCAAAATAGAGCCTCGGCTTCAAGCACCTGAAACTCAGAAACAAAAACAGATACCAACGATGCAGAGTAATCATAAACTCAGGCAGTTTCGCTGATAGAAGTTGAGCGCGCATCCTAACTCTACTCCACGGGCAGCAGTTTGTCTTCAACGAACAGACAAAATTTCTCACCTGTGGACGTGTCAGTCAATATAACTGTGTCATCTGGGGCAGTGAGCCTCCTCCCCCCCTCCCCGAGGACAGTCCTAAAGTGAACTTGATGCTTGATGACACATGAAAGAGTCGTCGACCATTTTTAGCCTCCTTCCCTTTTTCTGATAAAATAACATTCCTGTCTGTTTGAAGACACGGCAGACTGAGAAAACTTAGTGCCTACGGTAGTGAATTTCAGATAATTTATATTATTTAATTAAAATTAATTTAAATATTATCCTCCTTTCTAGTCTTAGGTATTGCAAGATGTCTAATTATTCTAAGTTTGGCGACATATAAAAAAAAATTTTACTGATGTAGATTTTCAGTACCTGAGGTTTTCAAAGATACTTAGAAAATCCATGACTTTTCCATACTTATTTAACCTAGACTATGTAAAGTGATCAGTGAATAGCTTCGCTTCCTGAGCCCAAGATATCAGTTCGATGGTAGCTGAATATATATTGAGTGGAGAAATCTCGCAGTTGCTTTTGGAAATGGACTTACCGTTGTCCAAGATGTTGTCCGTCTACTTCATGGGTCAGTTTGCATGCTGATTTGTTCAATATATTTTGCAACAAAATGTTATCACCGTCCTTATTCCTGTATGGAACTTCCTCTTAAACCCATAAAAATTATAATTAAACACAAAACCACGTAGAAGGGTGAGGGAATTCAAGCTGTGTCTCCAATAATTCTTAAACTGGACAACAAATTAACATAATAGACAGACAGCTGCAAGCCTCAGCAGGTTTATTAGGAAGTTAGGCAAGTCCAGTGCTGATTTAGACGCTCTGGATAAGAGAAAAATCCTTTGACACTGCCTGGAGTCGAACCCCGACTCCTCGGTATTCCTGTCTGTAGCCTAGTCGCCACAATTAATAAGAGTTGTTCTGCCCTCATATTAGACAAGACATTCTCTACAAAAGTCCTAAATTTTGAGAATCGTAAATTTGTATATGGAACACTCTATATTTCCGAAACGGTTACCATATTTGCGGTGATCCCTACAGCGGCCTCTCTGAAGCTTGTAAAAAGAGGGAAACCTCGAGAGAATTTATCGATCCTCTAATAAAATACCGCTCGTGTTGTTTGTTGTTTCAGCCCCAGTACTACAGTCTCAACCCGCCCACCCCTACCCATTCTACGGCCTGAAAGCTGATCTTTCTCCAAGTTTTCACGCCTCTCCACGTTTTATTTTTCTTCTGCGGGACACTTTATTGCTGTATATGGTATTTCTTTGGTGTTAAGTTCAACAGTTGCGCTGACTGCCCTGCCAGCACATTAACTTTCGGGAACACATCCAGCACGTGTGTGATGTGTTGACTAGCCATTAGCTGTTAGGCGAATATCGAGTCTTGGTTGAATTGCATAGAAGTTGGTACAGTAACAGGGAATGGGGTGGAACATTACACAGGTCAAACTTGCCTCACGTAAATACAGCTCTAGCCGAGGTTAGCTTCATTCCTTTATATTCCTCTTTCTGTTCTTCTTTCATTACTCATTTACCTCCTTCTCTCTCTCCCTCTTTTCTAGCCCTTGTTTACTTCTTTGTTCGTCTACTTTCATACTATTTCCTTGACCAAATTATTTTGAGGTAGCTCTCTTGTCTTCTCTGTGAGTAAGAAAGGGTTTGCAGCAGAGTTGTAGGCTGGCATTTCCACTGGGACGCAGGCTATCATTATGAAGTGTCTCGTGATTTTACTCCGTCCCTCCAGGTGACTTCCTCTATTATCTCACTACAGTTTCCTTCCGGATCCTTTCGAACTCATGGTTAGTCATTAGCCGCCATATAATCTAGCTGCTGACGTCATAAAGTAAGTAAAATAAAAGCGGAACAGCGTTCCGAACGGGCTGTTCGAGCCGCAGGAAGGCAACATCATGCAATATTGTTCCAAACTTTCCTGTCCATGGCAAAGCTACAGGGGCTACAAATGCTGTAGAACAGCGTCGGGAAATTAATGACGATATGATTAAGGGGACAGCGAATTCGGCATATTAGAAAAACGTGCTTTGGGCTTTGACTAATTATACTGAGGAAAATGGAGTTATTGCCTATTCCGTCTGACATTCGATCCAGAACCTTTCAAGCGCAGATCGGAAACACTACTTACTGCACCAGCTCATACTAAATGAAGGGAACATGAGAGGAGGAAACCCGAGATACGTATGTAATTTGTTCGAAAGAAGTTCAGGAAAGAAGCTTGGGCTTGGGCATGGCTGTTGGTGGCAAATTTTGGTCACTAAATATTTACAAGAACGGCAGGCATGGCAGTCAGTTCGGTCATCACAAATCATAGACATTACAGTTAATCAGGGTGTACATTACAGAATTTTCTTATAATGAGCAAGTGACCAGATTGCTCTAGATGTACTGAGATTTGGCTGTTTTCCTCAGGGTATATCAACGATGGGAGAAGAAGCATCATTCCCAAAAATTCTTATTCAGACAGCCACGTTCTTTGTTTACATTTATTCACATCATATGATGACAGAATGCTCCCATTTTAATATTATCACGGTAATTGTTAGAATGTTGTGGCATCTTGAGCCGGTACGCTTCTGAACGCATGAGTGAATAGGAAGGTCCATAAAGTTAAGCAAGTTTAATACGGGCGTGTTTTGGCTAATACTGGCCAACACTACGAAGTACTTGACGTGTGTTGAACAGAGGTCGTCAGATACAGCAATTGTGGCTGGACTAAACTGCTAATGTAATTAAAATAAGTTGTTGTTAAAATAATTAACTAATATAATTTGGTATTAATTGAAAGTATTTGTATGAAAATACATGAAGATAACGGGGAACGCGATAGCGTTGTTGGTTGAGGAGCTATGATAAAAGCCGAAAGGTCACGGTTTCGATTCCCGATGAAGTCATTGGATTTTTCACAATTTACCTAATCATTCCAGCCGCAGTATGGCCCTGTGGTCGACTTATTTCAACAGAACTGAGTACCAGGAATCTTCCCGGGGCTAAGGGGCGACCGGCGAGTAAGTCTGCGCCATCTATGAGCTGACTCTCTAGAAAACGAAGGAGCCTCGGCGTCTCATAGCCCTATGGGCCTCCACAACTTGTTACAAGAATAGCTTTACCATTTATAAATGAAGATAACGACAGCCATATTGTTGCACTTAGTCACGCGAACACCCTGTGTTGTCGCCTGTGTTCGTCTGTGGAGGTATTGGGGGGGGGGGCTGTAATCCAGCGAATTTCGTGAAAGTGTATGGATCTTGTCATGGTTGACTTCTTACTATTCACCGCCTCGGGAAAGGTTCCGTGGTGGAGATCTATCATGCTACTTAATGAAACTTCTGTTTCTTTGACAACAGGGGATTCACAGAATAACTTAATTTTGTGCATCTGTCAATGAACATACTGTATCCTGGACTTGGGAAGCCGTTAGTGGGTGTGGTGAAGTGTGCAAATACAGTACGCAAATTCATTTGGGTGCAAATGAAGTCTACACTGCTTCCTTCATCCTGAGATCTTGTCAGCATTTTACCCCTTTCCCTCAGTACTTGTTGCCCTCAGACTTCTTGATCTTTGTGTGACCACTCTTGAAGTCCCAGGTTTCAGAGCCAAATATTGTCGTTCAGCAGAGGCCTTCCAAAGCAACAGACACGCCTTGTCAACAGCATCGGTTATGAGATTACAGAAGGACTATGAAGAATTATTACAAAGGGACTTGCAATAAAGCGTTTGATAAATAATGTGAATTCCTTACATAAAATATCTGACTTTTTTTATTGCTAGTGGGGTGGGACTAAGTCCATTGTACTGCGGCCACTTCTGGCCTATTGTACCACCCCCAGATGATAGGTGAGGGTGATTGTGGAGCAATTGGTGGAATAAAGATTGGCAGGAGAAACCGAAGTACTCGGAGAACATCTGCCCCAGCGCCACTTTGTCCACCACAAATCTAACTTGACCAGACTCGGGATCGAACCCGGGCCGCCGCGGTGGGAAGCCAGCGACTAACCGCTTGAGCTATGGCGCGGCCGAAATATCTGACTTACTGCACGGAAAGCTGTCCTCCTTCAGAAGCTGAGAATAACTCAGCCACTCAAGAAGTATCCAGCGTTTCGTGAAGAATAACTCAGTCACTCAAGAAAGTCCTAGCGTTTTATAAGAATAACTCAGTCACTCGGGATGGACCCGACAGGAAACAACTTAGAATTACTGCGGTTTTAGACTTTTCTCATCGTCCGGCAATCTAAATGCTGCTCTTTTCTTGCAGCTGCGATGTGACAGTCACGCAGCGTTGGGGTAGAGCGTAGAGAAAATACCGCTTCCGAGATTTCTTCTGTTGTTTCCTGAATAAAGGTTGCTGCGCAGACGTGGTGCTTAATGTGCCGTAACCTAGTAGCGGACGTCTCTTCTTGTGAAATTCTTCCGGCTTTAGCGGACATGTAACAGTATCTTACAGATATTGATATACACACGGATAGACATAAAGAACCTCAGTGCACAATAAGAAGCGTAAATGGATGGCTGGGTAGATGGAGGGACGGACAGACATGTGAATAGTTGAGGAATGGATGATCTAAGTTTGAGCGGAACCACATTCCAGTTTTTTTATTTTGAAAAAAAAAATATTTATATATATGGCCTAGGCAATGCCCGCCCGGCTGCAACTTTCTAGTTCCGGTTCGCCTTAAGCACGTGCCCCTATTGCGCAATTTATTGAAGTCGGTATTTCGTCACCTTTCAAATTGCGGGCACAGAACTTTCATATGGATTTATCAGTTTTCCTCCTGCCAGAGTTTTATATGCAAAGGTTTCTTTGTCGCCATTTTATTCCTTACTTTTTTCTCTTATTTTCGTCCCAGGAGGTCTCTGGAACGACTGGAACAAAATTGTTTCCGGGACACGTGGCTGGGGTTCTCCAGTCGTCCAGGACCACTCTGTTTTCTGTGATAGTGGCATCATTATGGGGGGAGTGGGTGGTAACATTGAGATATATCTTGCGGCTTCAGATTTGGAGGTGCAAACTGCATTCAGTTTTCTCACATTTGGATCCAATGACTGAGTTTTGTGATGAAAATGACGAATGATTTTTGTTCTTAATCATATACAGTATTTTCTTTTGGTAAATGCTGTTCAAGAATAGAGTTATCTGGGGTTCAAGTTGCCTCCAGAAAACACGTTTATTAAAACATATTGAAGCTGTCTGATGATTATGAAAATTGTTGTTTTATTTTAAGATGTTTTCAATAAATGGACTATACAGCTAGAATGGTAGGATGAGAAGTGAATGATGAATTGGAAAGAATATTGAAGGAGTTGGCTGTATACTGCAGTAGATATACGTACTCCAGAAATAATCCCCGAATCTCTGAGGAAAACCAGGGAAACCTGTCAGGATGGATGGTGTCTCGACCGATGTTCGAACTGACAATTTTCCGAATACAAATGAACAACCGCTACACTAACCCGCTCAGTAAGATGATACCCTTGATTGTATATCAGCTGGTTAATTATTTAACTGTTCTGTATTGACTGCATAGACATGGTGAGTTCATGGTTATGTAGGGTGCGCTTTTGGCCTGCTGTTTGTCCTACAGAGGGTTCTGTAATGGAGCCGAAAGCTTCAGCTTCTAGTTCGCGCCATGCCTGTCTGCCGAGCCTCGTGTTAAAAGTACGAGAGCCTCTTAAATCCGTTGCATCCTGACGAGTCTCAGTAAAATTTTCGGACATATTCCTGTTTTGCTCAAAATCTAGTAGCAGCGTTGGAGCGTTTTACACGGAGACCTGTATGCGGTTATATGTGCATCACGGACCTATATCTCTAAATATTTGTCGAAGCGGAAAGTCTTCTCAACAGAAAGTTGCAGAGAACTGAATTATATGTTTTTGTGCGGTGTATGTTTTCCGTAAGCTTCCGCCTTTAGAGAACATTAAACAAATGATTTTTTAAAATTTGAATTAATAGCGGACCCAGCGCCCCATAATTAACAGCTATACGTACATTTCATAATATTTTATGTTTTAATTACACTGAAGTTTCGATCTGGTTTAAAATTAAGTATAGTGGAGGTTAATTATATAGAATTTTATCAAACTCGCACAGAAATTCGTAATTAAAATTAAAAAAGTAACTTTATTTTCATCCATCCAGGACTGACGTGGACCAACTTTCATACTCGTAACAATTTTTAATATCGATTACCTGTATCACGTTTCCTGTGAAATTGTTAGGAACTACGAGGATTTTATAGAGAACTCAGCTTTTTCAGCTAATTGTGTTGGCACTCCTGAAAATCTGTGTTTAGAAATCGAAAACCCTCGAGAAGTTTTAATGTAAGCATACATTCTGATTCAAACTTCGTCCAAATTCGACCGGGCTTGGACAAGTTGTTTAACGTGAACCAGCAAGAAATTGTTGAAGGCAATAAAAGTTTCACGAACGGGTCAAATGCTCTGTATTATTGATAAGGTTAGGAACTTATGAAAAGAGAACAAAGTTCAGTGAAAGGGGTTGCCGTTAAAATTTATTTTCTTCTTTTCCGACCAATGCAATTGCCTGTCGACCTGTAGAAGTCACAATACGGCGCGACCTGCGCTGAATAGCAAACCGCTCGTGGCTGATAAAAGGGCAAAGGCCCATCCCATAGGGCTGGAATCCTGTGGGTTCAGACCGTCTGCTTAACCGATCACATTGCAGTGCCGTGTTTGTTTATTCCTTTTTCTTAAATTTTTTTATAGCTTACTTAACGACACTGTCAGTAGGACAGACTATACAGGATTCATCGGTAGGATACTAAGTGAATAATGAATTAGAAAGGACGTAAAATGAAGCGATTTCATTTAGATTCGAAGTCTGTCGTATCTGAAGGAGTGTGTCGTCTATAATTGCTGCTGGCTGTCGTCAGCGCAGTCATTCTCGGGCTCGTGTTCCTCGGCACTTGTGACCATATTTTACTGTCTCAGATTTCAGACTTCCCTTTTCGTCGCCTCCTACGACTCGCAGGGTCACGGTGAAGGTATTCGACCCCGCCTCCACACGGGTTTTAAATGGGTCGCCTCAGTTATCTTCAAGGTAACTCTCGACACGGTCCGCGTAGAAAACAACTTTACTGTTGTTGTAGAGGTGTGTTTACCGAGCCGTTGCGTAGCAACGGTCGTCACGCGGATCACAATAAAAATCCCGTTTCCAACAGTATCTCTACTGTTGTCCGTCGAATGGTTGCTGCGGGAACGTGTTTACCGAGCCTTTGCCTAGATACGTCTCTAGTATATTCGCCTATCTCGCGGTCGTCCCATAGCAACAGCTTCACATGCTGCAGTGCGATGATTGGATGAGACTTGGAAGGAACACATAATTACCTAATCTAGTTAATATCCTGGAATTACTTGGAAGAACTGAGGAAAACCAAAAGAACCTTCAGCCGGGATAGCCGGACTCTGGACTCAGATTCGAAACGAGGTTATCCTGATTAAAAATGTATAGCGCAACCGCCAGGCAAACTCTCTCGATCCCGTTAATGTTACAGGAATCTCATCCGAAAATGTGTACATCGTTATTTGGGGTGTAAATTCGGCAGTAACTGACGCGGTTAAAATCCTAAGGCATAACAATATTTCGCATATTTATTTGCACGTCCACAGTAAGGATTATCGGGTCCCTGGAAAGCGCTCTCCTCGTCTGCTATTCGGAACAGACTCGGCTTACGAATTTTGGGTTGTGTTTGCAACATTGGACGATGGACAAAACCCAGATATGCAGTAATAAGAATTCGTTCATTCATTCATTCATTCATTCATTCATCTGTAATCTGTCAAGACGACAGGTCCACAGTCTCTTCCAAAACAGTTCCTCCACTTGATGCGATCTAGAGTTATCTCCTTCAAATGAAAATATCCTCTTCTGTCCCCAAGGTCATCCAGCATCTTCTTCTGGTTCGCATACATGGTGTCTCTGTTTTTGGAAAGAGACTATCCAGGAAAAGTGATAATGTGGTAGTTTTTCCATTTGCTTTCCACATCGCAGTACAACAGCCGTTCAAACCACTCTGGTCACGCCTGTTGCTATGCGAACTTGAACCATCTCGAGCATCATTTGCTCTGTGCTTCAAGTCGCTGCTGCCGGCATCAGTTTTTGGTGTCTCTCTTCGTCTGATGCCTACCCTTTGACCTGTCCAGCAAGGGAGGCCCTGCCAGTAGCTACGCTACCGCTGGTATAGCTCTCAGGGTCCTTGGCATATTCAAACCCCCTCACCACGATAAGGTGGAGACACCAACGAGGGGGTAATAAGAATTAGGAAATATAAAATTAATTTCATTCTAGTTAATTCTGAAATCTGCTATTCGTAATGGGTCCACTGTATTTCTAAAAATTTCATCTGAGGACGCAAATAAATCCATTTTCCGAAATGTTGTGCTCTTTTAGAATAACGAGCAATAGGTAAAGTCGAACTAAGCCTCATATATCATCGTCAGAGCTCTTAAAATTGATTTGAGGGTAGTTGTGCTGTATTTTATCAGTCTCTGCTGCAGAATAGTTTTCATGGCTTCGCGATCCTATAAGAGCTGCTTGCCCACAGTAAAAACGTAATATCAACGGATTTCGTTTTGTCACTGCCTGTTTTCCATATTCCCGACGTCCGACAGTATCAAGCCTGTTACTGTCAGCACAAACATTGTTTTCTAAATTTCATCTCGATTTATTTTTATTGCTGTATTAACAAATACAACTAATAATATATTTAAGCATCCTGTTATATTCCACACTTTTACATGTATAATATAAACTCCGTCGTAAATGTAACACTTTATTGTAGTTCTTGTCCCCCTTCTTTCACACTACATGTTTCGCCCGCAATCGGCCATCACCAGGTGTATTGCACTTCACGCAGCTGTCACACTGCACTCAATATTAAAATTTAAACTTCAGATTTCCAATTGTTCATTGCTCTGTCGACAATCGGCACCCGATATTCCAGCACACAACACAGCAGACAGCAAACGTATTAAAGAAAAGCAGTGGCATGCACACAGAGAGCCTGCACAAAATAACAGGCGAGCTGTGCTGAAAGCAAGAGGTAGCCGCTGCAGCACACATAAGCCTAGAGCGGGTATCTCTATGATTTTGATTTTAAATCTAAATTTAATTTTTAAATATTAAAGCTAAATTGAGAATTTGAAATTTTAAACCAATCGACGTGTGAATATTAATAAAGATTTTAACATAACTGACAAAACCGACAAGGGGAGTTCTGGAATATCGGGTGCCGATTGACGACAGAGTAATGAACAATTGGAAATCTGAAGTTTAAATGTTAATATTGAGTGCAGTGTGACAGCTACGTGAAGTGAAATACACCTGATGATGGCCGATTGCGGCCGAAACATGTAGTGTGAAAGAAGGGGGACAAGAACTACAATAAATTGTTACATTTACGACGGAATTTATATTATACATATAGAAATAAAACTAAATACATTTACGTATATTGTGACATGTAGACATACGCGCAAGCAGCAATAGAAGATGTATTGCAAGAAGTGTTTTCTATGTATAATGAACAAATGAAGGGTCGCTCCCGAACTGAAAATACACGCTGACTTCCCTCGGAGACGAGTGCTTCACTGTGGTCCACTGCCAGCTACTTCAGTGCGGAGAGACGGAGATGAGTGCTTCACTGCTTCACTGCTTCACTGTTGTCCACTGCCAGCTACTTCAGTGCGGAGAGACGGAGACGAGTGCTTCACTGCTTCACTGCTTCACTGTGGTCCACTGCCAGCTACTTCAGTGCGAAGAGACGGAGACGAGTGCTTTACTGTGGTCCACTGCCAGCTACTTCAGTGCGGAGAGACGGAGACGAGTGCTTTACTGTGGTCCACTGCCAGCTACTTCAGTATGGAGAGAGGAACTGTAGTGGCCAGTTCCGTTACATACTGCGTCTCACAGCTGCTGGCTTCATGTCGCCACTTGGCTGGTCACACAGCAATGATGTTAGGGCACCACGGCGCTCACGACCTGGGTCACTTGTCACTTGTAGCAAACCAGTGCATTTAATTGTCGGTAACCTTTCCCTTGTACGGTAAACAGAACCCTGTAAATAGTTACAGTGGCGGACCAGACGCTGTAGTGGCGTCCACTCGACCATTGTGTTTGAGCATCACTCTTTGACCACTCGTCTGGCAATTAATTCGAGCCATTAACTGGAAATAGTATGACTGCAATACTGTGCTATCTAACAGGCTCTGATATTGAATTTGTTTTCTTTGCAGCGGTGATTTTTTTTTCTTGGCACTACAGCCCCAGTGGGCCTAGGCCTACTTCCATGAACTTCTCCGTTCACGCAGCGGTGATTAAATTTTGGAATAAGGAGCCGTGTACTGAGTCAGTCTGAAAACGTGTCAGCGTTTGTAGCTATGTGCTCCCAGAAAATGCACAGGGAGCCGGAACAGCGCAGTCGGTATACTCACCAAAGCTCCAAGCTTCCTGTGCATTATACAACAAAGGCTAACCACAAAACTGGGACATTTTTTGATACAGAAAGATGCTGACCAATGATGCATAGGAATTGATTTGTAAGGAGGCAAGCCTTGATTGTTTCATTATTGTCAGTCTGAGGCGGACCGGAGGCAGGAAAAAGAGCCGGCCGACGCATCCCAGAAGCCCGTAATCTTTAGGATCTCTTAAATTTGTTCATAGATATATGTACATAATCGTATTTTAGCGTCTAGAGCCGTTACTGTGCAATTACACCGAGATAAGCAAACATACCATAGCCGTTTCTAGGCAACGGCTCGGTAAACAAGTTCCCGCGGCAACGAATACGCTTGCAACAATAAGTGTACTGTTGCAAATGTTTTTTTTCTACTCGGTCGGTACAGTGAGGTTATAACAAGGACAGTTAAATGAAGATTAGTGCAGAGTGCAGAGCCCGCGTGGAGGCTGGTCGAATACCTCCACCGTAGCCCTGTGAGTCGTAAGAGGCGACGGGAAAGGGAACCCAGTGCGTGGGGTATAACCGGACCTCGCTCTTCCGGGGGAATATAAATACGTGGACCTGGCCCACCAGGTTGGGGGAGTCTCGAATCTAGGAGAGCAAAATATGGTCGTGAGTGCCTAGGAAGTGAGCCCTGAGAATGACAGCGCAGGCGATGGCCCGCGGCAGCTGTAAACAACTGACCCATCCTAGCATTAGAGGGGATGTCACATAAGGACTATGACAGCAATGGTTTACTTGAAAAAAATCGGTGGTCCTTAACCTCAATGGGCTTGACGCTAAACCGCCAGTCATAAAGTACCTCTGACTCTGACTCAGAACACTAGTACAGTTGGAAGTGAGCCGCCGTTCAGATAGGACTTGAACCCGGAAGCAGAGGAATAACCATGGTTAGGAGCCGTTACCAGGAAACAACTAATGCAGACTCTAAGAAACTGAGAACATTAATCTGTGTACGCCAGTGATTTTTAATATGTGGAAATCGGCGACTATGTTTATAGTTATTTGTAGTTACGTCCTGTAAGTGGTCAGTTATCCAAAATGCACTCTATAGTCACTCCATGCTACGTGGAAGTATTCATCAAATGTAAACTAATTTCCTCGGCAACTTTATTCTCACCTTAGCCAAGCGCCCACACCAAGATGTGTGTGTATCTCCCTCCAAGCCGACTGTTCTGGTTAAAGGATCTCTTTCCTGAGAACTTTTCTTTCCTGAGATTTTCACACATCCTGAATCATTTTCCAGGGGGATTAACTTTAAGGCGTCTGCGATTTTACTTTGCGCTATGGGGCAGTAGAATTCTTGTTTATTCTCAAAATTATTGAAATGATTTCTGTCTTTCTTGTGCAGAAGAATGAGTAAACCCACTCACCCTTCTTCGTTACTAAATGAGAACTACAGAGACATCTGTCACTGTTTCTTAGACTACGAGAGAGCTTTAATCTTCTGCACAACCGGCAGTCTCTTTAGTATAATGGGTAACACAATGTTTTGTCGCTATGGAAGGCCCCCCAACCAAAGTTGGACGAATATTGACAGAAATGGGACAACAAAACGTATTTACAAAATCACAAATAATCTGTAATCTCACATAAATGCGTGATTGAAGGCTCCTTTTTGTGTAAAGGCTCTACCAGACCTCATAATCGCTGCAACCAAGAGACTGAAGACTACATGGGTAGGGAAATGTCACTTGTGCCGTTTGTGCAGTAATCAGTTGTGTTGTGTTATGCGTGCTGTATAACCACAGGATACTCTTGATGTTGCTGTTACCGCCTACTCCACCTCCTGCTCTTGTTGACTCATGAAACACAATGACTATGGGCCCTGTCCTAACAAGGTCCATTGTCTCTCTTCCACCTTATAACAGTTTAAAATATACCGACCTTGTTACATGGATTCGAATGAACTTGTAATTGGGGGAAGCTGTTTGGGGGTGAGAATTCCACCCTTATGGAGGGTGAAGCTATTGTGGGATGTGAAAATTATTGTGTAGGACAGAGAATGCAAACGGCGCAGGTCCCCACAAATGACTTGCAAACTAAGAGACAAGAGATGCATCCCATTTGGTCAAATTAATTATAACAGGTCACTAATATGTCGCGAGGCTTCGGTGTTTTAGTCAGTATGTCAGTTTTTGTACTCAGACGTCCGAGTTTCGATTATTATAACGGCATGTTTAGTTGTCTATATTTTCCTCAACGACGCCCTCAGGATCTCAGACTGTTTAGCGTGGAATGATGGGATGTTACTGAATTGGATAAGGATGCATCTATGGCCTATTACAATGTACTATCCCAACATTTTATGACGAAAGCCAAGAGAAATATGAGTGAAGGCAGTCGGTTTCCAAGCCGAGATTCGAAACGAGAAAGTGAAAAGTTTTACCGCTGGAGACACTTTGATCATTACCAAGTTCAAGAAGGTCCATATGACAACCCCTCCCCAGGGCAAATGGCAGAGGTGAAATACGGCTGGCGCGTGAAGCTGAGCACTGTCATCTAGGCTGTGAATATAACCCCTCCCCCTAATGCATTTGACACTCGGATAAATATAAGTCTAGAGCTGAAAATTTTAGTTTGCTTATTGTCACGTGATTGAATGACTGTAGATGGGGTTTTAATTGGTTATTTTATATTCCTTGAGCACTTTCAGTTCGTACCTACAAGTAACTATAGCGCTATTGCTAATTCACACACTGCAGTTCACCACAGCACGTACTGTGCTGTGTCTTCTTCAGCCGTTGTCTGATAACGGCTTCCGGCGCCTTAGATCACTCATCTCCCGTGTTCACTTCCTTAATGGCTGGCGACTGTCTCACAACTAACTACAATCTAGCCTTCTCCTGTTTATAACACCTCGGCACGGACCACATAAGAAACCCAACTGTTCTTCTATGTTGCGTCACTTAGCTGTCGCACTGACCGCGTAGAGAACACCGCATCCCAGTTAATCCATTGTTGCGTGTTAGGAATCTGTTGCGGCAACGGCAGTTGTTCAGAAAGCCATTACTTAGCAACGGGGCTACGTGCTACAACATGTTCTTTCCATAAAATGAGGCTGTACTGTGGAAACCTGTCTGTCGTCACCGAACAATTTCGATGTGATTTTGGAATCGGTGTCTACGAAAGTTAAATTTGAGTTAGCATTTGTCCGACATAACGCCTACCTCATGAAAATGTCAGTGTTATGAATTCCCAAACACTGCATGGAAAAGAGGTAGACTCCGTGAGGTGAGTGCAACACAAGGTGCAGTATACAAAATGAAATAATAACTTCTACATTTTTCAAAGAATATCTTTGCCACCGAGATAATTGCTTTGGCCGTCTACAAATTCCGTACGGATTTTCATCTCCAACGCGATGACAGCGCAACTAGTAACTTCTTACTGTGCTCTCCTTGCTCCTATTGGTTCGCTCAGAGGTCCGTTCCCATTCTTTCCTATCTCCGTATGTCTGCCACTTTCTTCCAAGCTTGTCTTATTCTTCTACCCTGAAGATGGAAGCAGCAAATACCTCGAAAACAGTATGACCGTGCCATAGCTCAGGCGGTTAGTTGTCGGGATACCACAGCGGCGGTCCGGGTTCGAGCCGGTTCCGGTCATGTGGGATTTGTGGTGGACAAAGTGGCACTGGGGCAGGTTTTCTCCGAGTACTTCGATTTCTCCCGCCAATTCTCATTCCACTGACTGCTCCACACTCATCATCTATCATCTGGGCTGGTACAGTAGGCCAGTTAGTGACCGACGTACCAAGTGGACTCAGTCTCACCTCAAGAACTTCCCCAGAAATATTTGTAACAATCTACAGAAGAGAGTAGCCTACGTATTCATCTTCTATAGTTTCTTTTTCCGAAATGGTCAGAATCGCGTATCTTCAAAATGTCACGGAACTACTAGGACATCCTCTTCACAGTGCTGCCATCCATCGTTAAAAATAAATACTAAACAGGGGATACAATAAAAGCAACGACAGCGGTCGACAGAGAGACCTCGAATGGTGCGAACTCCCGCGCGTAACGCCCTGTATTTTGGAGAGAGACCGTCGTTTCGGAGACAGGAGGAAACTTATTTCTGCTCGTTTCTAAATAATTGACTTCATTGAGCTGAGCCCTTCTTGAGAAGCCGCCAGTTGCGCAACTGCCTAAGAACTTCTCATTATTTTATGGAACCCGGAGGTTCATTACCGTATTCATAAGAGGCCTTCGCTGTTCCCTATCCTGAGCCAGATCAACCCATTCCATACCACCCCATCCTATCTCTCTAAAATTCATTTTAATACTATCCACCCAACTACGTCTTTGTCTTCCTAGTGGTCTCTTTCATCATGACTTTCCCACCGATATCCTATATTAATTCACCTTCTTTCCTTTCGTGCTACATTCTCTGCCAATCTCGTATTCCTTGACTTGGTCATTCTAATTGTGCTAGTTTCTAGCTTGTGTTTTTCTTCGACCCTGAAGAGAGATGTAATGTTTTCCTCCGAAACGTCTGGCTCTCCCCTAACTACATAGCGTCACAACCTAGGAAAACAATCACCGCTGAGCTAAAATCCAACAGAGAGAGAGAGAGAGAGTGATGTTTTCACCTACATTCGAATTTATGACTGTGCAACCAACTTGTGCTCACTCATAATCTCATACAGTACCATTCATATTTTAAGGCACAAACAGATAAGTCATAAAACAACAGTAACATGCACTGTTAGCTCTTACATGTCCATAAAGGGGGGGGGGGGGGNGGGGTCAGAATGTTAAAGGAGCAGTTTCGAATTCAAGAAAATGCATTCTCAGACGAAATGTGTGGCTGGTGTTCATCTCACAGACGCCGCAGTTTCTGGAGCTGCAAATGAAAATCATTAATTTTGTTAACAACTGGTCCTCAATCACTACAGGGAACTGATTTCACACTGTGTCATGTCAGCTGGAGGCTGGAGTAATTCAGGTCTGTAACATCCCCGCGGGGTGCCTGTGTATCTGTTCACAGGAGCTGCAGATGGGCGCAGGAACACAGGAAACACTTCCAACACACAAACAGGATTTTACTTTCCTCTAGTTGGGTCACGTAGAAGCTCATTTGCCTGGGATTGCCAGCACTGAAAACTCGTTGAATGACTCGCAAAGTTCGCAGTATGGGACAGTCTCTTCATGTTCCAAAAGTTCTGAGTTCGAAATTCTGCCCGGGGGTGCAAACAAACGGAAAATGAAGCACCGGATTAAATATTATATTGTAGCCTCATATAGTGAGACAATTTTATTACTGTTCCCTGGACACATTTGTAAGAGTAAATACAAGAATATTATGTACGTAAGGATGGCCAATGAAGCCTAGGTATATAGCAATTAAGATATAATTTATGGCGAATCGGTACAAACAACTTTGTCGGCGGAACAGTCGAAAATATGATGAGGCAGAAGCTGGTCTGCATGAAGTTTACCGGGGCGTAATGCAGACCGACAGTTACGCAGTATAATACAATAATTCATGCCATATACCCTGCCCATCTCATCCTCCTTGACTTGATCATTCTAATTATACTTGGAGAAGAGTACAAGTTATGAAGCTCCTCGTCGTGCAGTTTTCTCTAACCTCCCGTCACTTCATCTCTCTTCTGTCCAAATATTATCCTAAGCACCCTGTTCTCAAATTCCCTCAGTCTATGTTCCTCCCTTAATGTCAGAGACCAAGTTTCACACCCATACTGAACCACAGACAAAATTATAATTTTCTTTTAATTCGCTTGGTTGGGGGTGGAGTCCAATTGGGTCCACTCTGCACGGCGGCCACTGGTTGGCCTATTGTAGCCTGCCCTGGGTGATTATGATGATGGAGAATTTGGTGGAATGAAGATTGGCAGGGGAAACCGAAGTACTCGCAGAAAACCCGCCCCAGTGCCACTTTCTCCACCACAAACCCCACTTAAGCAGAACCGGGATCGAACCTGAGCCGCCGCGGTGGGTCCAGCGACTAACCGCTTGAGCTACGGCGCGGCCTTAAAATTATAGTTTTGTATATGATAATTTTTATGTTTTTAGACAGCAGACGAAAAGACAGAAGGTTCTGGACTGAATGGTAGAAACATTACCTGAGTTCAATCTCCTCTTAATTTCCTCCTGAATCAAATTTTAATTTGTTACAGTCGTTCCTAAATACATGAACACTGTCACATTTGATTATTGAAATGATACGGACGTTTAATGAGAATCGAATGAATCAGATGTGTATATAGACACAGTAAACCTTCGTTAATCCGGTTACAATAAATATATATGGAATAATTCGGATCGAAATATAAAAAACGAAAGATGCTGTTTACAGTTGAGTACGTACTGTAAAGGACACGTGGCATTTAGGAAGGCAGATGAGTCACTTGTCTGTTCAGGCAGAACTTGACACTTTCTTTAAACGTGCGTTATTACGTTCTAAAACAAGTTCGCGCTTTTACCATGGGTTTCCAGGAAAATGCACTTGTTATATCTCGACATAATTCATAAACGTCTCCTTCCGAATAACTTTCAGTTGCTTTGCTGAGCATATCCTTATTACAATCCCTGCATTTGGCACAGTGTCGTTAAACAATCAATTAAACAATCAATTACACGCAATGTTTAAGGATGGGAAAAGTTACCATCTTGTTCGATTATGTTTCAGATCTATTCAACAGTGCTGTACCCATACGTTGCACTTTTCTTTGTGTAGACTATACTAACAAACATCGATGGAAGAAAGCGTAAATAAAAGAATATGAAAATTCTGGGATGGGGCGCCGTGTACTTCCGTAGATTGGTATCAGCTTGCTGTCTCCATCGTCAGGGTAGAAAAGGCACAAAGAGAAAGATAGAACCTCAACTGTCGCAAATTAATATGAAGTGGAGAACAGATACGATTCTTTTTTCTAATCTGTGGGAAGGAGAGAGGAGACTTCTAATTTATTCCCACCATGCACTGCGCCTCGGAGGTAAAGGAACGCTTCTTTTATAAGCTTTTAAAGTAATAATGGGAGGAAAGTTCTTCAAGACTCGAGAGAATGGAAGCAGAGTTAGAGATTGAAGCGAGGGAGAAGAGGAAGAAGGTTAAGTGGGATAAAGAGTAGTTGATAGGTGAAAGAGTGTGAAGAGTTTACGGAGAAAGGGCGAATGGATTACTTAGTAGATCTCGACCCGCTCACAGCTGAGGCTCCTCGTAGACCTTAACTAGCCCCGTCCAGATTCAAGTACAGCCATCAATATCACACCCGCGTAACCGTTAGAAGTGTGACCATAGACGGGGGTTGGACTGGTGAATGGATTTGTTGACCACTTATACACACACCACTCGGAAATACAAGTAATTACATCACCGCCAATCACCATAGCGACCGCTAAGATTTTCTAGCATGCGATATCAGCTATTCCCCAATAACGGCTTCTAACAGTGGAGATTCCAATTAATGCTCTCACGTCATTTCCGGCTGGCCACCGTCTCACAACTGAACTGTCGCTCAGCTGACTTTGTCCTTTGTTATAACATCTCAGCGCGGACCACGCAGAAACACCCGAGTTCCTCCATCGCATGCGTAATCGTTTGTCGTGGGAACGTGTTTACCAAGCCGTTTCCCAGAATCGGGTCTGGTTTATGCACCCATCCCGCAACCGTTGCATAGCAACAGTATTCTCGAACGGATTTTCTTAAAGCTTTGAATTTTAGGGACTTCTTAAATCTTCTTGTCTTGCTCGTGTTTTGGGTTTAAATCGGAGAAAATATGAGGAACTCTTTACATGAAGACCTGCAAGAGTCTTAGTCACACGTGGAAGTTGTGCCTGAATTACTGTTTGTCGCAAGGAGAGCTGTTGTTCTGCAGAGACAAGTTAAAAACGTCTTGTACTGGAAGACTCGCAATTCTGTTGAAGATATTTGAAGCTATATGCGCCAGCACGCCCCAGTTGTTACACTGCACGTGCATTTTCTATGTTGACAGGTGTTACTGTAGCTACATGTGCAAGTTCTAAACAGGCATTTTCTTAGATTCGAAGCTTCCCGAGGACTTCTATGAGTCTTCTTGCAGTCGTGTACGCAGTTCAATCATGGCATTGTGTGAACCGATCCTGTTGGTGTTATTAAACTTTCCCCTGAGGCGAGATACAAAAATGAAACCTCCTCTTGCTTCTCAGCAGAAATTTTATTGAAGGAAAGATTACGCGGAAAATGACGACTAGATGTGGTCTCTCTGTATTTCTCCAGTTCTCTCTTTCTGGACTTTATTCTCTTCGACGTGACGCAGGGATGTCTTGAGCTCGGTTCACACGAGAGCGTCTTACTCAATTGCAGGGTAACACTGCGTTATCTGAACTCGAGTACTCTTGATGCGGATTAAGCAGGGTCACCCACTGCTCTCAACTCATATGACAAAATTTTCAGGCTCTCAGCACGCTGAGAGTGGAAAATACAGCCTTCTGGGTTTTAACTTCGTATAGTCCTGTCGAAGGCCAACGAAATTTTGGAGAAACACATGCTTCCATAGAGAGCTGAGATAGCTCAGTCGGTATAGCGACTGGCTACGGGCTGGAGGATCAGAAGGTCGGAGTTCGAGTACCGATGGGGCAACAATTTTCACTTCTCCTTTCCTTCCAGACCGACACTGGATCCCACCAGGCCTCATATCCAATTGGTACCGGTGGCTTTTTCCTTGGGGGTAAAACGGCCTGGGCATGAAGCTGACCACTCATCTGCAAATATAGCTGAGGTAAAGAAAACGTGGGTGTATACATCCATTCCCCCATACGTCTTCGTGGCGTAGTGCTTACTTAGTTAAGTACAGTGACAACTTTACCTTTACCTGTTATACATGTATTATGATTAGAATGATTAACACTAATAAGCATCCCTATTAGGATATTTCAACAACGTGAGACATATTTAATGAAACTGCCTGAAGGTGGTCCCAAATATGGACAAGACGCAAGGCCCCACATATGTGGAGTTTTTAATATTTTAATATTTTGCCTTTAACTCTCGCAGATGGCTTATGCTGTGAATGACTTGTATACCCTCTCTGGTGTTGGTGCAGGTGTCCGGAGACAGGGACTAGCACTATCGATTGGATCCTACTGAGTACGTTCTCTTTGTTTTGAAATAAAAAAGAGGACAGTGTTTATATACGAACAGGACGATGCATAATATCCAGAAAGATAATGTTTGCTTTAATTTCACTGAGGAATTCATTTCGAGCAGCAACGCTACTAACTTATACTCGAGAAGTGCCCTTTTCGAACCTCGGTCGCTACATCAACTACCTTGACTGAGGTTTCCAGATTTTCCCCAGTCCGTCTAGGAAGAGGCCGGGGGGGGACCTTGAATTAGTCTACCCCTGCCCCCGTCCACATCATTTCGAATTCGTTATTCACTGTCATCTAATGATTCTGGACTACTGAAACTTCGTTAAATAAACAATAGGGAATGCAAGGAAATGCGTGTGCGTACAGGGTTGTACTATCGGAATGTTATATCGAGAGAGTTTTCCGGATGTTTCAGGTTTTCCGCTTTTTCTGACAGCCCATTTATGCACAGTAATTTCTTACACCACACCTAGTCTCTGTTACAAGCTGTTTTATAACTGTCTTAACATTTATGGTGGTAATTGGTTTATTGTATCAGCATGGTATATTTGATATATGCGATAAACCTACGTTTTTAGGCCCATTAGAAATATCTGGTTTTTAAGCACCAGGAACTGGGTCGAACTGAGCTATTTCATTTGTTTCCATAAAAATTTTAACAAGTACGGGGCCAATTTTCCAACCGCCTTTCAAATTAATTATACTCCAGTCAATGGACAATATCCAATACATAATGTTCTCATAATAAACTCCCTTCCACGTGAGTCAATTAAAGCGTTCTATTAGTTCAGTGGCGTGACAAGGATGTAACTTTGTTTTGTGCTTATGTTCTATATTACACTCCGATTAGCTGTGAAAGTGAGGCATATAACTCAAATTCGGCCCTTATCTTGTCCGTCCGTGACATTAATATTATTGCTGAAATGTTTATGTCGAAGTAGAATTCTGCAGGCATGTGTTACGTGCTGAATGTGTAACTTCACGTAGTTTAACAAGCAAAAGTAGATGCTTCTGGGTTACGAGTAACCGTGAAGAAGGTCTGTGCCGTCTTACATATCCAGTTTCCTTTGTAAGGCCCTCGCCATGTTGAAACCTTTCGTGACAGTAACTGTCCGCTTCCCTTCCCCTCAATTATGCAACGACCCAAGAAATCAAGAAAAAGAAAAAATGTCAGATGAGAGATTTGAGTCCGTGTCCATGAGTCCGTGTTAAAGTGAAGCGATGCTAGAAGAGAGAATAATAAGACCCATTGCGGCAGCCCGGCGTCGATACGAGGACAGATGCGTGTGAGTTGTGGTGCTCAGAGCGACAGAGCAGCCGGCTCTCTGCTAGTATTTCTGTTTCCTTTCTCATTCCACTAACTACTCCATAGTCATGAATCATCCTCCGGATACCGACAGCGTCGTTAAATAAACAACTTTAAAAAATGAGTCACGAGAAGAAGGAAAATGAGTAAGAATGTGTAAACCGGGTAATGAAAACTGTACATTAATTTGATTTATGGGCCCATATACAAGCTGCTGAGAAGCAAAATAACAGAGCACACGAGTTCTGCACTGATATTACCATAATTAAAAATTAATTTCTCCCTGTTGATTTATACCGACACATGTTCAGTCCAAGACATTCGTCTACAAGTGTCAATAAATAATGCACATCTAATTTTTGCATCAGTTCCCAGAAGATAAATGAAATATTAATGTATTTTCGCGAGGAGTCACTGCGATCCTGTGGCGCCACTGTAGCTTGGGCGTCGTCACTTTCATTGTTCAATTAATAAACAGAGCCGAAAACTTCGCGAAACACTATGCGACAGTAGTTTAGAGATACAAGAAAGTTTATAATAAAATTAAGTGTAATTCAGTCCACTCATTAAACTGCTTGACAACAGCTAAAAGCTAATTACAGTGGAATACTAAAGGACCATAAATATATAAGTTGTGAACAGACTGAGTCAAATAAGAAGATAAAATAAAAAACAACATAATATTGCCACCTGTATGTGTGTGACTATGGACACTGTTTGGATTGGTAATTGGATTTATTGAACACTTACAGGCGGTAACTATAAATAATTATAACACTATCGCTGTTTGCACAATTTACAGTTCACTAGAGCACACTGTCTAGTGTTCTCAGTGTGTTAAACGTTTCCTGATAACGGCTTCAACAGTGACTATTCCTCTGCCTCCGGCTTCAAGTTGTAACCGATCTGCCAACTTCAGCTTGATTTAATTTACTATCAAGTATTGATCCATGTTAATTACCATGTTCGATTAGGTATATTTGTACATGCAGCAAACGGACAAGAGGTATATAGGCTATTTCTTGCTCTCAAGAAGGAAATGAATGAATGAAAAAACAAAAGAAAAACGACTGTTCAACGCAGATGCAAAGTGAAACAGGAAGGACCCCCACAGCTAGGTCCCTTAGAAAGTTACACAAAATTTTGCTGGACGGAGTCCTTTGAGAACACGATATGTGACAGTTTTGATCATCGTAACTTAAAGATGGGAGTTTCCTGAGACCCAAGCCAGCGTAGCATTTGTCAAGCTACTGACAGAAAGTACGTTAAGTCTTTGGAGCCTAAATTCCCTGAAATCCCTAAACGGATTGGGGGAATAGTTATTTATGTACACCTATTTTTCCAAAAGTGACCAATCCTCGAAATTTGGGGAGTTGACTTGTGGACCGAGAGGGCTCCGAGTTTTGAGGAGAAGTCGTTCTGCTAAGATAGTTGTTTCCCGACTCAAGAACCACAGGGACGCGAAATCTGCATCCTTCCGAAATTTATAATTAATTACGTAAAATTTGTGGACTTACTGCGCTTACAGTGCTCAAAGCATAAGCGGTGTGCCCTAAAGTGTGATTAAAACGGAAAATTAAAGTACAAGTTCAGTGGAATTTAAAATATCGGAATTATATTTGAAACCCAGTGAACAGTTCAGTATTCAGACGAAAATCAGTGTCGTACCTAACTTAACAGGGAAGTGTAATCAAGTGTTTCCAAGTCAACCTAATAGGAATAAAGTGTGTGTGTGTGTGTGTTATAACAGGAGTTCCCCACTTCCCTTTCTAAGCGAGACCCTGCCAATCGACCTGAGAACAGAACCTTAGCTCTACCGGAGAACTAGCTACCCCCTACAGCAACCCCTCATGAATCCTTCAGCCCTTTCATGAATCTCTAAACTGATAGTATCAGTTTACTGGCGCCCAAATTACAGCTCATTATCCCAAAGATCAGGGGTGTGTAAATAGTGATAAATGGAGCAGGGTAAAGCCAGCTGTAGCAGGCAGTAGCCGGAAACGACAGTTAGAGTAATTGGACAGACAGGGGTAAGAAAACGGATATAGAGTACGTGGCGCAGCAACGGTGAAACGACGATTACAATAAATTGACGACCAACGGGTGGGGCTTGAAGTCGTACTGAGTGGGTCGATTATAAGAAATTGGTGCTCGTCAGCGATGGGCCAGTAGTGGAGACAGCGAGCAATTACAGCAAGAAGTTGGAGCCCAACGTAAGGGCGAACGAACAACAATACAGTTCTCTCTTCGTAGACTCCCGTACAGAACTCACTCTCAGCTCAGAGTCAGACTTACTTTACGACTGACGGTTTACCGCCAATCAGTTCGTCTTGGCGCCAAGCCTCTTGAGACTCACGACCAGAATTTTTTTTCTTCAAACGAACGCTTGCGGTAATAATGATTACGTAACGTCCACTCTGACAGATGAGCCTGTCTTTCGTGAGTACGCTTAGCCTTTCATCCAGTGTACGTATCGCACTCATACCATGCTATTGAAAATTCTTCCTTTTGCACTACACACAAGTCCTGTATCAATACAGGCTTTGCAAAGCACATCATACCTAATTTATGTATCTGACGCTACGTCAGCTTAGTCACGTGAACGGAGCTCCGTGCTTAGAACATCCCGACACACATCACGTAAGAAGCACAGCTCTTCCATTGCTATAGTCCAACTCTTGCACTATTAAGAATCTGCTGCCTAGCAACGGGAATGTGTTTATCCAGTCGTTGCCCAGCAACGGTCGCTATTTTTAGTCACCGCTTAACAGCGGGTCTAAACATCACAATATTAAAAACTAATATAAAGGAACATCAGGAATATGAAAGAGGCCTTGAACATTAGCGACAGTGCTATTAATATTGTCACGTGTTGGGTATGTCACGCAACAAATAACTTCACGCCATTTTGGATCAAGCGAATTTATTCCACAATCGCTCTTACACTTACACAATTACTGTAATCTGCAGTATCACAATTACTTCTCCTGCTGTAGACACTTCCATTCACTCTGTACAACTCAACTCGTAGCTGCTGGACTTCAACTCATACTGAATACTGCTAACTCTCTTACTAGTAACTCTCTCTCTCTCTCTCTCTCTCTAGGAACTGGCTCACGACTCACCACTCAATCCTCCTGAATAGTGTTCGCTGCTCCTTAATTAGGCTTAGCACGGAAAACATAGAGAACACCTTACTGCTCAGCAACAGATATCAGGTACTGTTGTCAGGTGTTTCTACCTATGCTTTGCCTAGCAATAGTCGCTTCATGGACTCGCCTGTTGCGTGACGCCACAGCCTCTCGGGGAGGGGTGTTTACCGAGCGTTGCGTAATGATGGGAGGAGTGGGGGTACGTGACGTCACTCGTGGAAACGCAGAGTTCACGTGACCCCTACTTCCTGTTGCGCGATCCACATCACACTATATTTAATTTTATCCGTTAAGGGAGAGAACTCTGTGTTATAAATAGCGTTATGCCATTAGACTACTTTAGCTGCAGGAACATACTCGTATCTTGCTTAGTGAGTAAGCTTAGCATGATGTCGGACATCAAAAGTTGAGAAGTCTGTGATTGACCCAGTATATACACGTAAACTAACAGCATAAAAAAGAACGAGCAGCGATTTTTTTTCCTTTCTAAAATTCAGTCTGTCACATCTGTTATAGCAGCCTCCAGTAATAAGGCTATTATAACGTGAGGCTTCAAATTTTGTTCGGGTTCTTTCAAGTTTGGATCAGTGAGTCCATTACGTTGGGGTTCCCGGTGACAGAAGCGCACTCCAGTTCAGATCTGGCTACCTCATTATAGAAAATCATAGAACTATAGACGGCGCCTGCGGTAGCGTAGTTTGTTGAGGCACTATGCTACAAGCCACAAAGTCGTGGTTTCGATTCCCGATGAGGTCACTGGATTTTTCAATTGAGCTAATCCCTCCAGCAGCATTATTGCCCTGGGGTCGAGTCAGCCTTTAACAGAAATGTGTACCAGGAATCTTCCTGGGGGGTAAAGGGCGGTCGTGGCGTGAATTTGACAACCTAATTGTGAGCCGATTGTCTAGAAAATGTGGGAGCCTCGACCTCTCAGAACCCTATGGGCCTTCACGGCCTGTTACAGGGATAGCTTTACTTTTTCCTTTTTTTACATTTAGAACTATAGACAGTAATGTAAAGAAAAATGCAATACAAGGAAACAAACCTGATATTTTTAGGCCTTGTGGAAAACATAATATCACGTGGTTTGGAGTGACTCTCGACGGGGTTTTGGATTGGATATTTGATTTTTTGACCACTCATACACACAATTCGGGACTACAATTAATTATAGCGCTATCGCCAATATTCACACTTTACAAATCACCACAACACGCGCTAATTATTTTCCAGCCTGCTATTTCTTCACCAGACGTTACCTGGTGACGGGTTTCAACAATTGATATTCATTCAGCTTCCGGGCCAAAGTCGTCTCTGAACGGACGATGCCTTCCAGCTGCCTCTCTTCATCCTCTCATGCAGAACTGACTCGGTTGCCTCAGTTGTCTTCATTATATCCTCTCAGAACGTACCTAGTAGAAAACACCTTTTTCAACAGAACTGGTGTTCTTGCATGCTTACCCGTTGCCGCAGGAACACGTTTACTGAGTAGTAGTAGTAGTAGTAGTCGTACAGGTTCACAAAAGTATTCTTAGTACTTACAACAGTGCAATTGCGAGAATGGTCTTCATTCATTACGGGGTTCTTCTCTGATTATAAGACACTTGTTTTGGATGAACAAATAGACAGTGTTGTGAAAATGTGTCGCAAACAATAGTGGCAAGTGATTAAGCAAAAAGTCGCCATTGCGTCTTCTGTTGGGAAAATCAGTTTGTCCCAGGATTTCTGCTGGTTCTGAATTGCGGACTATTTCGCGAAGCCATCTTGAACGCTTCTTTTTGTTCTTAATTTGATGGAGTTTGACTGATACTGATCTTTGTTCCCTTCTTTGCTGAGCAGCCCGGTGTAGCATTGCACACAGCACCACAATGGGATGACAGCCATTGAAATTTTATGTTCTTTTGAAAGCCCTTCAACATTTTATTGGATCAATGGGTTTCTGTTATCCTTTTGCTTCGAAGTGTATCAAATTTCGCTATTGAATTTATCGCTGAAATTGAGTCATTGAATCCGACAAGCTTTTGAAAGGACCCAGTTATACCAAAGAGTTCCATAATGCAGCGTACATTGCTTCGGTCTCACGGTTCGAGTGAGTGTCATGTTGTCCAGCAGACATTGAAAACTAAACAAATTGCGTAAATTCCTTCTCCAATGTTTCCTTTCTTGCCTGTGAGAGAACCATCTGTATAAATATTGTCGCATGTAAATCCGTAGCTAGGTAACGGCTCCGCCAACAAACAGGACTGCAACAAAGAGCTGTGTTTTCTACGCGGTCCGCTCCGAGATATCGCAGGACAAATGTGGAGTCAGTCAGTGAAGAGTTTGTTGGTGAGTGAGTGAGTCAGAGGATCGCTGAGATTTAGTTTAATGGCATAAAGTTCTGTATTTGTTTGTTTCATGAGTCATTTATTTTGTATTCTAAGTTTGTAATCTTCTTTATTCATCCTTATGCAGTCTTTCATTATTTACTCACATTCAGCGAGTCTGTGCTACAATAGCCTTAGTTAATAGCAATATCGCTGAAAGAGACGGCAAAATAAATAAATACTCCTCTGGTTAAAGAGGGGGCACGCGGTAGCATAGTTGGTTGAGGCACTATGCTACAAGCCGGAAGGTCGCGGGTTCAAGTCCCGATGAGGTCATTGGATTTTTTCAATTGACCAAATCCTTCCAGCTACACTACGGTCCTGGGGTCGACTCAGCCTCTAACAGAAATGAACACAGGAATATTTTTGGGGAGTAAAGGGCGGCCGGCCGGTCACGGTAGCGGAGCGGTCTAAGGCATATACTGTCTTCGCTCGCTTGGAAACCGGGATTGTGGGTTCGAATCCCACATAGGGTATGGATGTTCAGTTTGTGTGTGTGCGTTTTTCTGTGTTTGTGTACAGGTAGAGGCCTTGCGACGAGCTGATCACCCGCCCAAGGAGTCCTACCGAATGTGTAAGATTTAGAAAAACCGAAGTGAACGGAGAAGTTCATGGAAGTAGGCCTAGGCCCACTGGGGCTGTAGTGCCAAGGGAAAAAAAAGGCTGCCGGCGCGTAAGGCTGACAACCTTACCGCCATCTATGAGCCGATTGTCTAGAAAATGTGGAACCTCAACATCTCACAACCCTATGGGCTGTTACAGGGATACCTTTACTTTTTACTTTACTTCTTTGCTTTTCTGGTTAGAGCTCTGATCTGCCAATATGGCAACAGTTTCTCATATCCTCATCAATCATACGAAGCGTATAGAGATACAGTCAGAAAGGATTTTCACATGTTCTATGTAGTGTGACTACAGACGAGTTTTGTATTGGTAATTTTATTTATTGAACTCTTAAAGATCCGTGACTAGTCCTTACAATTCACTGACATACACACACAGATACTAGTGTCCACAATTACATCTTCACTAGCCGTTGCTCCGTAGTGGCTTCCAACGACGAACGTTCCCTATCCTCCGCTTTCCCGAACTGGATCAGGATAATTGGAAGGTTTTGGTGAAGACGGCAATGAACCTTCGGGTTCCATAAACTACTGGGAAGTTCTTGAGTAGCTGCACAACTGGCGGCTTCTCAAGAAGGGCTTAGCTCCATGAAGTTAGTTTTGCTTCTTTCTTTCCTTGTTTTTCTTCTCTGGTTTCAATATACATCTTCTCTTCTTACCCTATTTTCTTTAATTTTTTTCCTTGCTCATCTTAAACCTTCGTTCCTTCTTTCGCCCCATTTTCTCCATTTTTCTTATTCTTCTCTTCCTTCTTGATCTCTTATTCCGCTCCCCTTCTCCTCTCTTTGTTTTTCTCTCACCATTCTCTTTTACTACTCCTATCCTTCTCATCCTAGCCCTGTTCTTTGCTTGCTACTGCACCCCCTGTTGACCCGCGCGCTGAGTCCCTAAGGGCTGCACTGCATATAGCCTTGCCACTTTCAGGAACAACTCACGCTGCTCTTCTGCCATTCTCATGTAAACTTCATTTCGGCTGCTATTAATACTGCAATTTAATTTCAGCGAGACGTAAACCCTACCGCAGTTTTCAAATGAAAGAACTCAACCTTAGAGGATGACGGATAAATTACACATGCCTCCTGTCGGCTTTCTCTGTAAAGCTGACTTCCATTTTACACTCGGCTGACAAGGTATCATAAGCCAAGCGACGATGTGGCTGCGTCCTCCTGTTTTGCAGGCGTAGAATTGTCGGTCTAGTAGAAGTTACGTTCCTCGGAAGTGGGATATATGGAGCAGCGTCAGATAATCTTATTCTCGCTTTCTTATATATCTGACTCGCGCAGATGCTATTACTGCACAGAAAACACTGCTCCCAAGAATTCCTCTTTTGTCGCGTGTGTAGCTGTTTTCCGCGGAAACTGTTTACAGAGCCATTTCCTAGCAGTGGGCGTCTTCTTTTGTTCTACTATTACAGCTTTCAGCATAGATTTTGAAATATTTGAGTGTTTTGAGTATTTACAATTACGATAGATTTAATATAACGACTAGTATATTTCGTCTTTGGGACATAAAGCTATGTAGTGCATTGAAAGTCAACCGACGTATCGGAGGAATATTTTGCCTCCATCTTCAGGGTCGCAGAATACGCGATGCAAGAAACCAGCGTCAAGCAGGTACCAAGTGAAGATGGAGGCGACATATCCCTCCGAAATGTCTATTGACTTTGAACTGACTACAGACACCGCAGTCATAACCTCAAATTTTACGTAAGTTTCCCTTGAAAATGGCCACGTGTGTCCGGAATATGTTGGACTGTAAGATTATTTAATCATTAAAAATTTCATTCACCAGATGACAATTTTATGCTTTTCTTAACGTAAATATTATTTAAGCAATAAAACCCCCATCAGATTCCGCTAATATCATCACAGGACTGATGACAAATGGCATGAAATGTTCCCCCTCGCGGATCTGTCATGTATAAATGGCGTAATATGAGCGAGGTTTGTGGCCGCCGGAAATGGAGAGCGCTTTGTACCGATTTGCATGCGTGGCTGCCGGTTCATCTGCACTCACGAAGTTGGCTGTTGTCTGGCATTCCAGCTACGTCCATTTTGAATCGCGAGCTGCACGTTAGCTATCGTTGACACTTTTCGTGTGTTTCCTCAGTCCCTACAGGCAAATATCAGAGAGTACTTCAATAGGCCACGACAAATTCCTACGAAATACTTTCAGAACTCTTGTAGAAAAAAAATGGAGGGGTTACTGTCACACAAGGAAATATTTATATTCATTTCACAGTGTGTTTCGGCACAGATGGGCCATCATCAGGGGATTCATGAGGAATATACAAATGTTAACGGAATACATAAAAACAATTCTAATGTAAAATATTTGTTACTGAAAATTGCCAGGTCTGACTTGACGCTACCTACGAGTACATATTTTATATTTTAAATCTTAAAGGTTGTTGTGGCGTATAGACCCGTTTCTAGGCAAGCTACCGCGAGAAAAACAAAGAAACAACATTCACTGCTAGCAACAGATATTAATAAGAATAGAAGGCCGCTGCTAGAAAACGGATCGGTAAACACGTTCCTGCGGCAACGGGTATGCACGTAACAGTAGAAGAACTGTTGGAAGCGGTGTTTTTTTCCGGTTGTTCGTGACGAGGAATTGTAACGAAAAGATTTGGGGAAACCAAGTCAGTTCTGTACAGGATATTGTGAAGAGCACAGTCACGTGGAAGGCAGCGGCCACTCAGAAAGAATTTGAGAGAGGAGGCTGAAGAATCTCCACTGTTAGAAGCCGTTACCAAGGAACGACTGGTGAAGACACAACAGGCTGGGAAAGACTTGAAATATTCTGTGATGATTTGTAAAATATGGAAATTAGCAGTGGCGTTATAATTACTTGTATTTCCGAGTTGAGAGTATAAGTGGTCAATAAATCCAACATCCATCCAAAGCCCCGTCGAGAGTCACACATTCACGTGACAATATTTTATGACGCTGTTAATAACTAGATAATATAGAAAAATCGTGAAGGAACCAAGTAAAACCATAAAAAGCCACGGTGTCACCGCCCACATACGAACCGAGAATATCCCGGTTAAGCGGCCTAGAAGTTTGATAACACACAACTCCGCCAGTCGTTCCAAATTTATCATTCACCTATCATCATACCATTCGACGCTATCCGGCGTCTGATTCTGACAGCGTCACAAAATATATGAGTATACAGGATGATTCTAAATTATTGTCGAAGTATCCGTGGTCTATAATTGTCAAACTGGGAACAAAAAGAAACTGCTAATGTGCCACAAAAGGCGCGCGTGTTGAAGTTGTTTAGCATTATGCAGAATTGACTACAGGTAACAGAACTTCTTAGACGGTCACGGTAGCCGAGCCGTCTAAGGCGTGCACTGTCTTCGCTCGCTCGGAAGCCGGGATCGTGGGTTCGAATCCCACTCAGGGCATGGATGTTTGTGTGCGTTTTTCTGTGTTTGTGTACAGGTAGAGGTCTTGCGACGAGCTGATCACCCGCCCAAGGAGTCCTACCGAATGTGTAAGATCTAGAAAAACCGAAGTGAACGGAGAAATTCATGGAGGTAGGCCTAGGCTCACTGGGACTGTAGTGCCAAGGGAAGGGAAACAGAACTTCTTAAGTTACGCTTTCATATTCCGTTATTTTTTAGGAATTATAGGCTATCGGAAATCCCGACAGTAATTTAGGATCATCCTGTATAAATGAATCCTTCTACATAGAGAGAATATATTGTAACAATTAAATGAAATATCTGAAATTAAGAGATCTCAAGGTTACCGTAACAACGAATTATCCACCGTTACCTTGCTGCATGGACTAAAGTTATGTAATAGGTCACGAAAGAAAGAACAGTCGTGTTTCAGTTCATCTTATCTATTTTGTGATTTTACTACTTTTATATCGATATATGAAGTGTATTATATTGCATATAGAATATAATTTACGATTGGTTGTTTATATATGATATTCATGGGAGATGGTATGAAGCCTCCTCTTCGACGAATCCTTTGACAAAAGGAGGGACTGCAAAGGAACATTACAGAAACCAGAAGATAATGCTACGAAAGCTTATCGAATAATGAGATTTCCCGTTGAATTACACTAGTAAATAAATAAATAAAGCTTAGTTCGTACATAATTATGAGAGGCGGGTGTAATATATGTTCGCTGTTCGTGTCTCCTCCTGTGGGAAGAGAAAATTGATGTAGGGAAGGCAGTGCGCAAGTAGACGGCGCAACTGCCAATGAATACTCGTACTGGACATTAAGAGACACAGGAAGTAATCTCCAGGCAGTGAAACACGTCTCCTGCTGCCTCTCTGTGTAATAGGCACCATCGCCTGCGGAGTTTCCCCATTGCTACACTTTCAGCTCTTTTCTCTGCGTCGCCCTGTGACGTCCGTTCAAACCAGCTCCCTTGAAGACTCGTGGAACGAATTCGAGACAAAACAATTATCTTGCTATCTGCCCAGACTGCGGTGATATAAGCGAAGGCAAGGGAAAGCCCGGCATCTGCTTCTCCTCAGTGCAGTTTGGAAGAACAATTAAGATGTAATAACAAATTCTGGAAACAGCTAATCGCCTGCTCCCCTTTGATACAACACGGAATGCATACAAAACGAAAGAGTTAGGTGGGATACACAGACACAGACAGACAGCAAGGTGACCTCATAAGCCTCCTTATCACACCCATAATAGGTGCGTCCCGTTTCACCGCGGCATGGCGCGTCCTCAGGTTACGGATGGTGACACACCCTCCAGGTATGGAGGGTAGCTGCGAATATATTGAATAAGCAGTCGCGGACAGCCGACGAGAGGTGGATCTCCAGCTCCCTTATTTTTTTTTAATAAGGATAGTTAGATGAAAAGAGGGAAATATATAACAGTATCAAATATTAAAATTTATTTTAAATTATTTATTCTTGTATCTTGAATAATTTTAGATGATCATTAAAATGTTCTTATACGGCTTAAAGGTAAGGTAATTAGCAAATATTCTGGTTGCAAATCCGCCCTCCCTGCCCCTAAAACAATCTTGGCAGTATATATGCCAGTGAGTGTTCATGGAGATCACTGTTCTAGCCGTCCATGTGTTCATATCTCTGCCCTACTTAGGTAGATGTAGAGTTGAGGAAACAGGACACTGACTGAGAAAAGTTTCAGAATGGACTAATGTTTATTCGAGTTTATCTGCGTAACCGTGAATATCAAGGGGCCTGCGGTAGCGTAGTTGGTTGAGGCACTATGCTACAAGCCGGAAGGTCGCGAGTTCAAGTCCATATGAGGTCATTGGATTTTTTTCAATTGACCTAATCCTTCCGGGCGCACTATGGCCCTGGGCTCGACTCAGCCTTTAACAGAAATGAGTTCCAGGAATATTCCTGAGGAGTAAAGGACGACCGGCGCGTAAGGCTGACAACCTTTCCGAAATCTTTGAGCCGATTGTCTAGAAACTGGGAATATCAACATCTCACAAACCCTCTGGGCCTTCACGGCCTGTTACAGGGATAGCTTTACTTTTTTTTACTTATTTTAAGAGTGAATATCAAGTGATCTAAATGACTTATGAAGGATGTGTCGACCGAGCAGGAGATCAGGCGGTTAGTTGCAGGCTTCCCACCGCGGCGGCCCAGGTTCGATCCCAGGTCATCTTGGATTTATCGGTTTCCCTTGCCAATTTCTATTCCACCAACTGCTGCACATTATTAATCATCTACCATCATACAGTCTCGATATGGAGAGCGTCGTTTAATAACCAACCTAAAAGAATTGGGAAAGATAGCGCTGTGTCCAGCGGACTGGCTTGGCACTGACCCTGCAGATTCGCAATTAGAAAGGGCTCGGTGAGAATCACAGCTTTCTTCACTTTCTCCAAGGCATTGTAGGCCACTACAACTTCGTTTCGTATCCTTTCCAGGTCATCATTAATGTCATCCTACCATTCGAAACTGTTTTGTCTGGATACTGACAGAGTCGTAATATAATCCACGAAAACTATATAAATGATTGCCGTTTCAGATTAAATATTTAAGTTACATTTAAATTTAAAACTATGTTTATTTTAGTTATTTTTAATTTATAAAATGACTACTTAACTATTTTACTTCTACTTCAACAATTTTAATTAATATCATGATAATTTAAAAACTTGATTACTTTAATTATATCTAATTTATATAATGACAATTTAAAAATTTACTTACTTTAAATATTTATAATTTATATAATGACTATTTAATAATAATTTGATTATTTTAATGATTTACATAATGACGCTCTCAGTAGCTCAGAATACACAGCGTTAATCAGCAGAGCGGTGAGTGACAAATGAACTGAGAAGAGTGTGAACTTGAGTTGCTGTGGCTTAGCCCGGAATTTAATGAAGAGAACGAGGATTACAAGTATCTCGGTCTCACTCCTCAGTGTTCCGACCGAGATTCCAACCAACGACCTTCCGAACGCAGGTCAGTCAGAACCATTCCCATTTCAGTAGTTGGCACAGTATAAATACCAACAAACCGAAACGCGCATTAGTAATATTTACTCTGCCGCTGGATATGAAAAAACATATCTTGAGATACCTACATACTGTATCATTTAAACCCGTTGCCGGGCAACGAACGCGAGATAAGCAAATATACAAAAGCCGTTGCAGAGTAACGACTTCGCAAACAAACGTGTCCTCACGGAAATGATTGAACTACAACAGTGTAGAGCGGTTCTCTCTGTGAGGTCCGTACCGACATGTTATAAGCGGGACAGATTTGGAACTGCAGTGCAGTCAGTGAAGAGCAAAGTATAAGTTTAGTGTGAGATGGCCGACAACCTGGGAGTTAGAAAGTTTCGAGTTTGGTGAGTTGTGATATTCACAAGCAGGTAATGACGTAAGCAGAGGACATTGTTAGAATCCGTTACCAGGAAACAGCTAGTGAAACGAAACTCAAAAGACTTAGGTATTTCAGTTCAGTTGAGTGACGCGCATGAGAGGGAAGAGTTTTTTTGGTTAGTGACTGACTTAGAGGACTGCTGGGGTTCAGCCATTGTGAGTCGTTGCTGTTAGACGCTGGTAGCTGAGGCAACGGGACAGTTCGGGGACCCAGAGGAAAGAGAACTTACACCTTTGGAAGCCGTTACCAGACAACGACTGGTGAAGTCACAGCAGACTGAGAAGACTTGGTCCGTGCTGTAGTGAACTGAAGAGTGTGTGAATTAGCGGCAGCGCTGTGATTACTTGTAGTTACGATCTGTAGGTCTTCAATAAATCCAATTAATATCCAAACCCCGTCTTTACTCACTCATACACGTAACAATACTTATGTTTTTTCTAGGCCTATTCGCTTATGCACTTATATTTAGACTCCGTACAAAGTTACATGGAATACGTAGGTGTTCTACTTAAATGGGGGTCTGGTAAGTTGTCCCTTTGCTTAATAAATTAAGCACCACGCCATGAAGACGTATGGGATAGTGGAGGAATATCTCCACTATTCTTGACCTCTGCACCAGATGGAGGTGAGTGGTCAGTTTTACGCCCCGGTCGCTTTACTACCAGGGTAAAAGCCCTCGGAACTCATTGTATAGGAGGCTGGGTGGGCCCCAGAGCCGATCTGGATGCTGTGGGGGGAAAAAAATTCTCTTTCCCTTACCGGGAGTTACTATGAAGCCAAATGTGGAGTACAGATGCATGCTTCCTGATAAGGTACGCGCCCCGATGTGAAGGGTAGGTTGCTTGAACACATTACCATCTCCTGGCGTTCTTTGGGCTCTTCTGTCCTTTTCAACATCCCAAGCAATTCTGAACCCCCTGGAGGTTTTATAATCCACTCTTTTGATGTGCCCCTTCAGAGAGCTTTATTGAGTTTCTAAGGAAGGCACGTACAAAATTTCGCCTTTTTGTTCCACTCCCCAATCACTTTCCCCTTATAAGGGGATGTTATTTAGGATCTTCTCTCCTTATAAATTAAATTGTAACTTGAAGATCTTTTTAAGGAGATTTGTTCTCCATTGTCTGCTGCTTGTTGCGTTGGTCTGCTAATTCGGCCTTGTCTATCCCGTCTCTTAATTTAATATTTACTTCCGAGCCTGTAGGTCAAATTAAGGGCAGTGACCGACAGTTCACGGGCTGCTAACTGCGGCAGTCATCATGTGATTACAGGCACTGATCCATGTTTTTCATTTTCCACAACATTGTCAGTACTCGAGCCTCAAACCACTTTTATTCCCAAGATTAACATTAGATATCATTACTAAACACAGTCACGTGTTTTAGTGACTATACAGGGCGTGTGGATTGCTGCATAGATTTATTGACGCCTTATACAATCAGCTCTTACTTACAAGCAATACAGCCCGATCGATGATCTACACACTTTACAGTTCACCGTTACACACGCACTAGGATTATCAGTCTTCACTAGCCGTATCCTTGTAACGGATTTATCGCAGTCACATTGTAACTTCAGACCACACGTGAAGCCTTCTTTGCACCGTCCAGTTCCTTTCTTGCCGTTTCTACTTCTACCAGTTCCGAGACTCGACTCACTAATGTTGCATACTCCTCTGTACTCCGTCTACTATTATTGCTACTACTCCTGTCCTTCGGAATACTTCTTGTAACTACATTGCACGAACCTGACAGAAAACAGAATGTATTGTTGACGAAGCCTGTTTGCAGCGCCGCTGCCCAATAATAGACGTCCTATTTTTGCGTGCTGTGTGTTGCGGGAATGTGTTTACGGACACGTTGCCTAGCAATGCGTATACACGTTACGGTACGCTTAAGAAAGTGGACAACAAAGCTAACCTCCTCACACTGTACCCGGCCAGGTCCCGGGTCAGATATGATCCATCCGAACTTGAGGACCGAGGATGTGTAAACGTGGTTCCTGGGCAGGAGTATCACTTAACGCAGGGAGCAGTGACAGACAAATGTACAGCAACGGTGAAATGATTATTAGCAAGGGACGACTGAAGAAACTCAGACAACTTGTTCCAGTGCCACTTCTGCCATCATGAATCATCATCCCACATGACGTAACAAGCTACGGAATTCGAGTGGCCTCCCGTGAGAAACCAGTGCCAGAGCTAAGGAACGGCCTTGCAAAGAGTCGACAGTTCCGAGACACACGCAGTATGGTCACAAGTGGCGCCTCGCGTGGCGGGAGACATTTAAACTGCGAAAACTACAGGAAAACTAACTCCTACAGCTTTTCATTTGACCAATATTCGAACACTTGATTTTTTCCCGAAAATATAAATCAAGCAAGTTTCACCACAATTCGTGTACTGGTTTGACGGGACTATGGGCCTAACGGCCAAGGTATAGAGGTTCGATTCTTGACATAGGCACAAAGTTCTTCCCTACTCCAGAATATCCGGAATGGTTTTGAGTCCTACCCAGCTTCCTAGCCAGAGGGTTCAAGGTTTTAATTCCCTGGTTCAAAACAGCTTGAACGTGAATCTGACCTCTTTTCTGAAACTAATGGTTAAGAATCCGTGGACCTTCACCTCCGTTGCTCCATAAATATCTATAACATGCCGCTTAATGAAGCATAAGGAAAATTTTACCTTTTATGTAGCCTCTTTCGGAAACGTATTTTGTAGTCTTAAAAATATTGTCACGTGTTTCAATGACTAATACGTGCGTTTGGTTTGGTAATCGGTTTATTGGATTTTCATTAGCCGTAACTACAATTAGTTCTTACACTCTCAAGATTACTGTAACTGTAGCACATGTAACGTCACACACTAAGTCTTCTTCTGGCCTCACTGATCCTCCTTTGGAACTTCGGAACTAAGTGAAGTCAGTTCCCATTCCCGTATTCTCTCATAGCCTCTCGTCACTGACCATGCACAGAAAACACAGTTCTACTGTTGCGTAGCGCAGAACACACAGAAAACAAGTCACGTCATAACTATCTCACCAGTCCATTGGCTCGTTGACTTTCGCCTATCAACGATCTATGAACATTCGTCATATTATTGCATGCGCGTATCTCGGGGTGTTTGTCGAGCCGTTGCCTGGCAATTCGTTGACATATCACAATATATTTGAGAAAAGTATATATTCTTGCACATTCAAAATAGGTCTATTCTTGAGTCTTAAAATTTTCGGCTTCATTAGAACAGTGTATTGGATACAACTTAAGAAATATGCATTCTAATGATGACAGCAGCTCAGTGAATGATGAAGGATGAGGGGGAATCCCACAATCTACCTCATCCACCACGCAGTATACTTTGACCCGATTGTCCTGTAACATTCTGGTTAAGAGAATCTGTTCGCATACCGTAGTCACCCGGTGTGAAATGCGAGAACACATGAGAAGACAAAGTTAGTGGGAACTCAAAGCTTTTAAGTTGTGACATCCTCAATTTCCGGTATCAGCATCCAATGATCAGGTGGTTCGGGCAATATTAAGAAAGTCTACAGAAGTGAATGCTATAGCAGAAATATAATTGGTGCAAGGATATTGCACATACTTCCTGGTACAGTGCCCCAGGAGGGAAGCTCAGTATTCTGGGGGGGGGGTCACAGTATCGGTCATTCTAAGCAAAAAGTATGCATGTACATGTGTCCTATTCCGAACCTTTCCGAGACAGAGCTGCTTCACTGTACACTGTACTGACGAGCAACATGTCATGTCCTCACACGAGCTACAAAGTGCATTTATGTTGACGGTTGAATTTTCGAAAATGTGTCTCGCTAGGTAAACTGTAGCAACTTTGTCACTTGAGCAATAAATACCGGTATTAGAAACAGTACGTAATGTCTCTTTCTTATCAACAGTTTTGGAACTGCACAGTGAAATGGCTCTATCTCGGAAACCGTTCGGGATAGGACACATGTACATATACACTATTTTGCTTAGAATGACCGATACTATGACCTCCCAGAATATTGAACATTCATCCTTTGACACCCCAATTAATATAAATTTACACAGACAGACAGACAGACAGACAAGCAGGCGGTATTCCAAAAACCGTCTTTTCACAATCGTGGATTCTGAAAGATTTAAACCCATTAAAATGTGCAGATCAGTTTACTGCATCCTCACAGCACTCTCGTGTGCACTATGTACTCGTATATGAAAATTTAAAATCCATTAATCCACTGGAGCTTGGCTTAAGTGAGTTAATTTACGACGCTGTGAGCAGTCGGACTACAGTCTGCACAGTCGGGGAGTAGAGCGGTAGATTAATAATTAATTTTAAAGAATTTGAAAGTAAGCGGTCGTGGTCTACCCCAGATACTAGCCCGGAATTTGATTGTGGCAACTGAGGAAGCCCTTGGAAATCCTCACTAGGGACAGATGATATCCAAACCGAGATTTGAAGCAATAACCTGTCAAATATGAGCCAAGAACATTACTGTTACTCCAGCCTGTTCGACATAATTCATGTTTAAAATCAGTGAAGTAATATAGGTATGGTATAGGGGTGTGTGACTGTAGACGGGTTATAAATTGATGAATTGGATCCATTGACCACTTGTATATACCACTCGGAACTAGAATTTATATTTCACTAACACACACAGACTAGTTTCCTCAGTATGTTACAATCTTCACTAACAGTTTCCTGGCAACGGCTTCTACCGAGGGATATCCTTCAGCTTACCAGGAATCTTCCTGGGGCTAAAGGGTGACCGACGCATAAGGCTGACAACCTGACGGTCATTTATAAGCACAATGTCCTCTTAGAAAATGTGGGTGCCTCTACATTAGAAACACAATTCAATACAAATAGTACATTTCATGAATATTACCTGATGCTAATCAAAATGTGTCGAAACATGTATCAGATGTACATAATAAACGAATATTGATATAGTATTATTGGTTTATTTATTACGAATTTGTTGTGTTAACTATTGTATAATAATATTACATTTGTATACTGAAATTATGGAAAGCGTACGAAGCACGCGCGAGTATATACACTGTGCGCAAGGGGCATGTGTTCCATTGTGTTTTAACGGGTTCGAACAGTAAATTCACATTCATTCTGTCTGTTTGGCTCCTGTGATGTGCACATTTGAGAGACAGTCACGGGACTGCACTCTCCATTTTAACGGATAAATAATTTGTTCCTTTCCCAAACAAAGGTCGCCCTTTTCATTATTCTCCGGGAGTCACGAAAGGTCAACGTTTGAAGTGCTGAACAATTAGTTCCTAATGGAGGACATCTCCATGCCTCCACTTCCATTTAAACAACAATGTGATTTCGATTTTCTGTTTATTGACTTGAGGCTATGGAAGGTAAACGTGTGATCAAGAAGTCGGGGGATATCTAGAGTTATTCTGATACAGATCTGCCCTCCCCCTCCCCCCCAAGATTTCAATAAATAACTCAACATTTAGCGTCGAAACCTGAATATCGAAAGCCATATCTACTGTCACATTTTAAGAGCGTGACTATAGACGGGGTTTGGATTGGTGAATCGATTTATTGACCACTTATACACACCACTCGGAAGTACAAATACTTACAGCGCTATCGATGATCTGCACACTTTACAAATCACTAGAGCACACGCTAAATCTTTCGGTCTGCTTTCACTACCCGTTTCCTGTTAACGGATCTTAAGAATGGAGATGTTTCAGCTACTGTGGTCACACCGTTACCCGCTGACTAATGCTCCACAACTGAACTCGACTAAATTCATAAAGTCAACGTCACTTTCTGACTGGCGTCAACCCCCTTGAGACTCACGACCAGAGATCTTTTTTTTAACTGAACCTTTGCGGTAATAGTCCTTATGTAACATCCTCTCTGACCAGAAGGTAGGTTTGTCTCTTATCTATTTGCTAGGCCTCTCATCAAACGTTCGCACTCGGAAATGCTCTTACCTGTCTACGAAAGTACACTGCTTAAATTTCCAGAACTCAATATTAACATTCAAGCGTTTTCGAAACTACACGTAACACTTGCAGTTGATATATTGTGGCTGTAAGATTCTGACTCTCCTATTCTTCCCGTCGAGATTCTGACACTCGCCTGCGCGATTGCATTCAGGCAACACGCTGCACAGAACTGCCAGAAGTGTTGCTAGTCTTCACGGCGAGTTGTCACATGAGCTCAGTTGTTCGCGTACACTGCTTGAAGCAGGAGCCAACCATTTCCGCAGCTAGTAGGAACATCCTTGTTCAAGTACAAGTAAAAAACAAAAATTGTCCCCATGCTTAATTAGGCACCACGCTATAAAGACGGATGTAGAAGTAACGAGTTCATAACCTCGCAGCTAGACCGAGGTGACTGATGGATTCACGCCCCAGCTGCTTTACTCCCAAAGAAAGGTCTCCAGTAACCATAGAACATGAGGCATATGAAAAATACAGGCATTTAATTGTAAATACTGTAGCATGTAGAACCGTTGCTATGCAACGACCGCGAAATGGGCAGATAGACTAAGGGCGTTTCTGGGCAACGGCTCGGTAGACACGTTCCCGTTTCTGAGCAGCATATTTTTAATAATACAATAGTTGTACTACAACAGTTGAAGAGCTGTGTTTTCTATGTTGTCCGTGCGTAGATGTTATAAACAAGGGAAAAGGTCAGTTGAGTGAGACACCCGTGTGGCGGCGGGGTCAAATACCTCCACCATGACCCTGCGAGTCGTAGGAGGCGATATAAAGGGAAGTCTCAAATTTGAGACAGTAAAATATGGTCTCGAGTACCAAGGGACTCAGAGCCGATCACGCACATATTATAAAGATCACTGTAACTACAGCACACATAAATTATTTTATGTATTCACTGGTCATTTCCTGGTAACGGATCTTAATAATGTCCTCTGAATACGTTCTTACAGGCTGGCGAATATTCTACAACTGACTAAGCTCACAGTCAAGAGTCAGAGTTACTTTAGAACTGGATGTGTACCGCCAAACAGTTCTTCTTGCAGTCAACCAGGACTTTCTTCAGCTGAACACTTCAGATTATAGCCCTTATGTAATATCCGCTCTGACTAGAGGGTGGATCTGTCGTTTACAACTGCTGATGGTCCTCGGTAGCGCAGTCATTCTTCTATCAAAATCCCGCGGGACTCATGACCATATTTTGCAGCTCACAGTCGAGAATCCCCAACTTGGATGGCCATGTCCCCCAGGAACAGGGTGGCCCAGTTATATCCCCAGACACTGTGTACCCATTTTATGGCCTCCTACGACTAGCAGGGCTACGGCGGAGGTGTTCGAACAGCCCTAAGCTCTAAATTGTGTCCCGCTTATAGCCCCTTGGCACAAACTTCGCAGAAAACACCGTTCATCTGTTACTGTCTCCATTGTTAGTGGCTCGGATAGGGCAGAAAATATTATTCCTGTTGTTAACAGGCCGTTACCTAGTATCATCCGTTGTTTAATTATTAGTTTCGCTGTCGTTGCACAGCAATGGCTCTACATGCTGCAATATATGGGATTTGAGGTTCTCATAGCGGTGCTTCTGAAGAGGTCTACCTTCTGAACTCAAACGCCACGTAGTAAGAGGCATGCTTGCTACCTGTTTCACGCTTGTTTCGTGCATGTTTTGCTTCGAATCTCAAGATAAATGCGGCATGTTATC
>NW_019745084.1:187663-205930 GCF_002891405.2 Cryptotermes secundus
ACTTCTGTCAACAAATTGTAAGTTTCAGTGGCAGATTTTCCAAGTTTTGTGAGGAATTTGATGTTAGCACGTTGTTCTGCATTAGCACTCAGCATTATTCCGACGGAGCTCAGAAACACGATCCGCTTCTAACAATGGTCGCGGCCAGACTAACCGATGCACGTGAATGAAACTTTGTGTGACGGTAGAGGGAAGTCCAAGGGTCAATGCCCTACCCTCCTCTTCGTCAATGACGTGGCCGGAAATGAGTCATAAAAGTAATCCGGGTTCTTTATTGCCACACCTTGTAGATTGGATAAATCTGGCTCAGGATAGGGACCAGTGGAGGGCTCTTGTGAACACAGTGATGAACCTTTGGGTTCCATAAAATGCTGGGAAATTGTTGAGTAGCTGCAGAATTGGCGGCTCCTCAAGAAGGGCTCAGCTCTATGAGTAAGTAAGTAAGTAAGTAAGTAAGTAAGTAGTATATAATTTAACTTCACGGTGACTTGGTCTGATGGTAGAAAGTTGAACTTCAAGATTAACATTATAGAAGGTTTTATATACGTGAATATATTTAATAACCCCCATGTGTGTCGAATTATAGTCCGCTGAATGTAAAGCAGAACATCAGTTCTATGTACACAATTTGTGACGTGGCAAGTCTCTCCGAACGAAGACAGCTGAACGTGAGCCGTACAACCAAAATGTTGACAATCGCCACAGATTACGTACGCCTATTACATCCTTTGTTCCAATACGATTACACACAGATGCCAGAGGAAATACAAATTGTGTTTGCAACTTACTTTAAAGATGATGACCCCATCTCAGAACTGACCTTTTGATTGGAATTAAGTTTCTGCCTTCCGCTGTGTGTGGCATTGCGTTACGAGAGTGGAGGTCTGCACTGCATGCATGCTCAGTGGTCACTCACACGTGTCTGCTTAGCCCCCTCTTTCCTGGACCCTAATAACCTGCTGATCCTACCCCTTGTGTGTTTGCCAGCACTCTTCTGTTGCCATGGCCACAGAGGAGTCAACGTAGCAGTTTCAATGTGACAATGGGGGGGGGGACAAGAGACAGTTTTCGGGAAAATAAGAGTGGGCAAGAGAGTGGGAAGCTATGGGTCTGGTTTGTACTTAAGAATACCAAAAAGGAGTTCCTACTGCTTTGCTGTAATTATTTCATCTGTTTAGAGAAAAGGAAATTGGTACACATAGTTATGATTCTGATTTAAAGGGAAAGTTTTTTTCCTGTGAAGCATCCAGAATTCCAGTACATCTCCAATATCATCCAATTTGCAATTTATAACCAACTCTATTATCTACGGTGCCAAAAATTGTTCACAAATTATAATTCTGAAAGTAGCAAAAGAGGTGCCTACTAACTCTTTAAAGGCTGAAGCACGTAGGAGAGAGAGGTAGAGAGAGAGAGAGAAGAAAAAAGGACAGAAGAAGAGTAGATGAAGAAGAAACGTGAGGGAAGTGAGAAACATTTCATTTTGTTTTCGAGGGAGTCTGTTATTTTGTCAGAAGTAAAGGTGTTACGTATTGTGCTCCGGTCACCGTAGCCGAGCGGTCTAAGGCATGCACTGTCTTCGCTCGCTCGGAAACCGGGATCGTGGGTTCGAATCCCACTCAGGCCATGGATGTTTAGTTTGTGTGTGAACGTTTTTCTGTGTTCGTGTACAGGTAGAGGCCTTTCGACGAGCTGATCACCCGCCCAAGGAGTCCTACCGAATGTGTAAGATCTAGAAAAACCGAAGTGAACGGAGTTTATGGAGGTAGGCCTAGGCCCACTGGGGCTGTAGTGCCAAGGAAAAAAAAGTGTTAGAATGGTTAGAAGAAATGACTTGTGACAAGGGCCGCAGAATTAGTATTTTCTGAGTCAGAGTCGAACTGCATAATTTGGAAAAATAATTTTGTAACATTTATAGAAAACACTTTTTAATTATGACGATAGTAAGACGGAAGTTGTGCATGGAAACACGCAGTATCAACTTGGAATTTGGGAACCCCCTTAGCATTTGTTTGGAAGCAGACGCAAACAGGGAAAATCTGTCATAATTGCGGGTTGTAGGATGTTTCGGATGCATAGCGACTTCTAGCCAGCAACCCAGCTAACAAACTAATGGGCTGTAGAGACCCCTAACGTTTGCCTAACAAATGTTAGGTTATGTGTTTTGGAATATTGATATTCTGAATTACATACCAAACTTAATAGTCGTATGCGATTGAAATCCTCATTTTCCTTATTATATAACATGAGTATATGCATATACCAATATCTGAAATGCAATTTTAGCTGAAACAATGAAATGCTTTCGCTGTATCCACCTTACCTGGGGAAGCAGTCAGAGGTACCCTTTGGATACGAGACTGGGTGGAACCCAAACCCCGTGAGGATGCTCAGTAGAAAAGATAAATCTCTGTCCGGAATCGAATTCAAATTATTTAAATCTCCGCAACGTGGTCTCTAAAATGACTGAGCTATGCTTACTGCAATCAATATTTTAAAATGAAATAGACATTCATTTTATTGTCGATACTGGGGACATTTTACAGCTCATTAATAACACAAAGTATAGATATTTTCAAATTTGCAAGTGAGCGTCATGAGCACTGTCATTGTGGGGGGCATGCGGTTGCGAAGTTGGTTGAAGCACTATGCTACAAGCCACAAGGTCGCGGGTTCCAGCCCCGATGATGTCATTGATTTCTTCTTTTCAATTGACCTAATCCTTCCAGCCGCACTATGGCCCTGGGGCTGACTCAGCCTCTAATAGAAATGAGTATCAGGAATCCTTCTGGGGGTAAAGGATGACTGGCGCGTAAGACTGACAGCCTCATCGCCATCTGTGATCCGATTGTCTAGAAAATGTGGGAGCCTCGACGTCTCACAACCCTATGGGCCTCCATGGCCGGTTACAGGGACAGCTTTACCTTACCTTACCGTCCATCCCACGTCAGAAACGGCGGCGGCTGTGTGCAAAGAGTTGTGCCGGTTTGAACAACCGCTGATTTCTGGACTCGGAACTGCTACGTGATAGGAAGTTCAATAGGGCTGCGCGCGGCACAGGTTCGCCCCTTTGCGAAAGCAATATTTTTTAGGGACGATATTAAAGAAGACTTTCACATTACAATCAGCTGTGATCCATTACCGACAGGCCTGAGGGACTCCCTCAATCAGAAAGTATTGATTTCCACAGAGAGACGAGCCACTTCATAATTACGGGTTCAGAGAGACTGACTAGTGCCTGTTCATGGATAAAAAGTAAGTAAAAATATCCCTGTAACAGGCCGTGGAGGCCCATAGGTTTGTGAGATGTTGAGGTTCCCACCCCTCGTTTTCTAGACGATCGGCTCATAGATGGCGGCAAGGTTGTCAGCCCTACGCGCCGGCCGCCCTTTACCTCAAGAATAATCCTGGTACTCATTTCTGTTAGAGGCTGAGTCGACCCTATAGCTTTAGTGCGGCTGGAAGGATTAGGTCAATTGAAATAATCCAATAACCTCATCGGGGCTTGAATCGGCGACCTTCCGGATTGTTGCATAGTGCCTCAACCAATTACGCTACCGCGTGCAAAGACCAAGCATAAAATATATCATTCCTATTTGCCGTGTTACTTCGAATATAAGAACCACATTTTGCACAATTTCCCGTTAAGAAATTGAGGTGCGTCTTATATTCGAAGGAATGCGGTATTTAAAGAAGCTGAGACAACTGCAGAGGTTTATTATTCCGAGTGAGAATTTACGGCAAGTTAGTTAATGTATTGTTGCAATCTTTATGACTCTGACAGTACACATACTGGCACATTAAGCCAAATAAATTGAACTACATATGAGATAAAGTTGCGAACGAGAATTGGAATCGCTTCTAAAAATCTATACAGTATACGCCATCACTTCAAAAGGTGGCACGAATGTGCAGCAAGTTTTATAATTGTGAATGTACCTTCTAAAACGCAACCTTCAGTGCAACAGCATGTGCATGAATATTTATTTGAATACCGTGCTGATTCTTTTCCTTCCCTGTGCAACTCAATCAGAATCGGCTACGTTTCGATGTTCTTCTGCTTCATTTCACGACAAGTTTCGGCCTAACTGGTCATCATCAGGTGTACAGCGTGTGTTCAATGAGTCTGCTGTTTTCCTTTTGATGTATTAGACGCGTATCGATGTTTCATTCAGGTCCCTGACTCCTGAAGAGTCGGAGTCTCATTTTACGACCGACGGTCAGTCGGCCAGTCGGCCAGTCTGTCTTGGCATAAAGCACCCATCTGAGCTTGCGACCAGATCTTTATTACTGTAAGACAGTTGCAGCTTTGTTTCTTGTGGGCTCCTTGTCTGACGAAAGGACGGGTCTGTTTTTTGTATATGCTGCTGGTCCTTCCCAACGCAGTATTTCTCGGGTCCGAGTCCCTTGGGACTCGCCATCATATTGTACTGTCTCAAATTTGAGACTTCCCTTTTTGTCGCCTTCTACAACTCGCAGGGCCACGGTGGAGGTCGAAGTCCTAGTCACGTTGCGACTGACGGTCAGTCAGTCAGTCAGTAAGTCTAGGTGTCGAGCCCCATGTGGGGCTCATGACCAGATATTTATTATCTTTAACAGTTAAGGTCTTGTTTTAGTGGGGCGCCCTCTCTAACGAGACGACGAGTCTGCCTTTTGTATGTGCTGCTGGCCCTTGCCAGTGCAGTCTTTCTAGGGTCTGAGTCCCTTGGGACTCGAGACCATATTTTACTGTCTCAGATTTGAGGCTTCCCTTTTCGTCGCCTCTTACGACTCGCAGGGTCACGGTGGAGGTATGCGACCCCGCCTTCACTCTCAGAGTCACTCACTATTATATGGCCTTGAGGCGGACTCCATAGAAAACACGTTCATTTCTTAGCAATGGATGTCTGCTGTTGTCGCGTGTTTTTGTAGGCTTTACCTAGCAACAGACTGTTTACCCAGATTAGGTAGGTGTTTATCGAGCCGTTGCCTAGCAATAGGTCTATACGTCACAGTATTATTAAGTAACTCCTCTGGTGACGCTGAGAGAAGCAGCAGTAATCAGTCATATCCGATTTCGCGGCCGGAAATCGAACCGGCGACTTCACTAATACAGTATGGTGTAGGAGCATTAACCGTTAAGAGCGAAGTTCGGACAACTTCTTGGGTTGGGTAAGGACGTGCTTGTGTGAGTTCACGTGTCGCTGGGATGTGAGCTCCTTCTCATGCTTCCTGTCGTTCTCATATTCATGTTTATCTTTAATCCTCCCCTTCTTCTGCTCCTCATACGCTTTTACGGCCCTCTTTCTTTTTCATCCTTCACATTTCATTTTGTTCGAGAACCTGCTGCATGTTAACGTTTGCTTTTATTTTATTTTTAAATCAGGTTACAAGTAAACACACAGATATACAGGATGTCTCAGGATGAGAAATCAATGTTCTGGGAGGTCATAATGAGCCGCTGCTACTCCGTTCTTCACCCTACCACCTACAACCATCGTGAAGTCGGAAGCGGTTCATCGTCACAGGCTCTCGCGTCGTGTTCACAATACTCCCTGAGGTCGTCGCAGGGAATCCAAGCTCGCAGCGAAGGGCCTATAATAAGTTATAATGATCGCCCATATAACAATAACATAATTTAATGAGAACAAAACAATATAACGCACTACAAGAATATACAGAAATAGAGCACTGCGGGCATACAGTGTGGCTGACAACCCAACATACACAGCTGATTTCAGCCCTATACTTACTCGCACTTCGCGGCATCAAACTCAGCCGATATGCCCAGTTCCACTGGCCCACCTGCGTTATGTACCGAAGTCGTTACACACAACACGACTTTACTAATGCTTCTTGGTCAGTCACAGGCGGCCCCAAAGGAAATATATATATATACTAACTAAACAACTCCGGGTGTCGGCGCCATACTTTTCCCCTGATGGCTGCGGCCAGCTCCCGACTACACCGAAACTAGATTTAGAAAAACCCCACCGAACTGAAATTTAGAAATTCCTCCCGCTGGTCCGCCAACGTCCTACCCCGAGTGGATCCACTATTAGACTACCCCGCTGCTCAAGAAACAAACTTCCTTCTGAGACATAAAGGGGCAGGAAAGAAGGGGGAAAACCACATGGTATAGAGGATGAGGAGGGGGTAAGCTCTAGAAGAGTGATAAGGGGTAGCGTGGAAGGTATGGCTGGAAGCCATGATGTCACAGAAGGGAGCCGTTGCTTCAGCACGGCTGAATAATATCGGTCATTCTAAGCAAATAAGTGTATATGTACATGTATCTTATTCCGAACGGTTTCCCAGATAGAGCTATTTCACTGTACACTGTACAGACGAGCAACACGCCATGTCCTCACACGAGTTGCAAAGTGCATTGATGCTGACGGTGCAATTTTCGAAAATGTATTATACTGAGTAATCTATACCAACCTTGTCATTTGAACAATAAATACCGGTATCAGTAACAGAACGTAATATCTCTTTCTTATCAACAGTTTCGGAACCGTACAGTGAATAACTATCTCGGAAACCGTTCGGAATATGACACGTGTACATATACACTTTTTTGCTTGGAATGACCGATACTGTGACCTCCCGGAATATTGACCTCTTGTCCTGGGACATCCTGTATGTATAGCACTTGACAGAGCATTGAAATTTTATGCAGTAGAAAGCCAATCATCGAATTGTCATTTAACCGAATAACAGCAAACAAGGGATGCGTCTGCTAATCACTTCTTTTAAAGCTTTGTAGTTTTATTATTATAAAAAATAGTACATTATGTTAAAATAGTGTTTTTCGTGAATAATTATTTAACCTTATTTTCCGAATTTTCGATTATCGAACTGCCTTTGTCATTAAGTAATTGAAATTACCTGTGTTCTACTGTATTTTGTAGATTGTATTGTATCTACTGTATTGTAGATTTTGAGTGAAACAGGGAGGACGAGACAGGACGGGGTGAAGATTAATAGTAGAAAGTAGGTGAAAAGGGGAAGTCTTGGGAAGAATGGGTGTCAGTGGTTTTAAAGAATGAGAGTGCATTGTTTTGCTAGTAACTTCTGATGAGGGCAGTGTGAAAGAAAAGAATTTGGAAGGGTTAGAAGCAGTGACTTCACGCAAGGGTCGTGGAAGTTTAATTTCTGGACGAGTGGGGAACTGTATGATTTGGAAGGGCGATTTATTGACCCTTACAGCGGAGTGGGTTTAAATGCGATTGACATTAATAGGAAGAGCTGCATGTGAATCACGCAATGATAAAGAGCGATTCTACCTCTAAATAGCATTAACAATTCAGTCTGTGTATTGGGGTAGCAGGTTTGTTTTCTATGAGGTACGGTAGTACGTATATTTATAAATACAAATAGAATTTAAATTAAATTCATGATTGGAAGGGCTAGAATGAGCGCGTAGGTCTGTTAACCCTTTAAAGCCCAGTGGTTACTATACATACCACCTTCTTTAACATACTAAATCTCTACATTCTGCCCCCAAAGTGTATTTTTGTGTTCCTTATAGTTCTCACCATGAAGAGGGACTGTTTACCTAAACAAAATTAACCGGTTGGGCTTTGTAGCGGAGACGTAATATGTTCCCTGTGAGGTACGGACTGAATTTGTATATATTATTTATAAGAAATTTAGTCTTTGAAATGTTCAAGAAATACAAGTTCAATGTTAAATGGGAATGGGACTGGTAGTAATAAATGAAATCAACCTGCGCATGCGTAGTGCAGAGACTTGTGCGTCAACTGCTGAGCACTCGGTCATTGAACGAATTACCTTCCGTTGCCAACCTCTGCAGAGAGCGTTGTCATGGTGACTGAGTAGCTACTCTGTTGCCTTCAGTAAAACTTTCACTACAGAATTTCAAATAGCTGACATCGTTGCTACCCACATAAGCTTCATATTGCATCTAATTTTGAACTTACTGCAAGTAATTAGTGTATGAGTCCTGAGGTTTTCCCTACACCAAGAGTTAAAATATTGTCCATTTCTGTTTTGTCACCGTCTGACTTCGAGCCCACCACCCGTTTAATCCTCAATAAAATCTGAAGAGAAATGTATAATGGGGAGCGTCGTAATTTGTATACCTCATCAGATGAAGGAAAATAAGGTGGGCAGAACATGTAGCACACATTGGAAACAAGAAGTGTGAGTGCAGGGTTTTGGTAGGAATATCTGAAAGAAGGACATCACGAGAATGATTTGAACGCAGATGGGAGGATAATATTGAAATAGATCCCAGAGAATAAGATGTGAGGGTGAGGGCTGGATTTAGATGGCTTAAATAGGGGTCAGTAGCAGTCTCGTGTGAACATGGTCATGAATCATAGCATCCTTTAAATTCTGGGGATTTCTTGAGTGCTTGAGCAACAGTGAAGGGCTCTGTTTCATGGACTGCTAGACCGTCAATATGGCATCTAATCTCCAGGAGACCGTAAAAGAGAAAAATCCCGAAGTGTTGTACATCTTCATATAATAAGAAATGTTTCGTGTATTATCTGTATCACAATGCGTTTCTGTCCGACAGCTGGTTCTGCAGTACTCGAACACTGTTATTTCATTCTTTTGCTACATTTAATGCATAAAACGATTCTTAGGCCACTCAGTGGCGTTAAACAGTGGCATGTTGAACATCAGGAAAATATATTCGTAAAAATCTCGTCATAGGCAAACAATTCAGTAGAGCAAAAGTATAGAGTGGAAGTTCCCCGGTACTTGTCACGTGTTAGAGTGACGGGGTCACCGGGGTTTACATGTGTATCGCTAGGTAGCAGCATAGTCCAGCTTTATGAGAGTCTAGGCAGCAGACGTGCATGCGTATGTTCAGAGACTGGCTTCCATATTTAGCCACGTCTAATGGATGTTTAACTAGAAACTGAGATCATTTAAATACATATATATGTATTACTAATATTTTTCCAAGAGAATCTCGAAAAATGTAAGGAGGCGATTCGGAGGCAGAGGGGCATGTGGCTCCTCAAATATCACAAGAGAATCATTATGTATAGGCAATGTCTTTCGAAGAAAGACATTGTGGGATCTGAGGCCGTATAGTGTGGTAAAATTTTACTGAAGCTTCGGAAGAAAATAATGCCTCCATCTTCAGGATCAAGGAGGAAGCTAAGAAACTGAAAACAGTCAACGTTTTGCTTGCTGCTTCGTGGTTGTTTGCTGACCTTACTTTTCGGCCCTGTAGATGGAGGTAGTGTGTTCTGAAAGATTAGTAAATTTCTACCAGAAACAGGGATATATATACTTTTTTTTTTTACTTTATACGCCGCGTCACATCCTGGACGATATTACTCTTCATAGTTACAGGCATGAGAACCGCAAATTTCGTGTGTTATCTCGTATTTCCACTTATTTTCTGACTAAAACACTGCTCAGAATTCCTTTAGCGTTTGAGACTTATTTCGTTTATGCACGGAAACCGTGCTCTCGCGTCTGTACGTTGTGATTCTGCATCTCTGTGTTGCCCAGGGCAACTTCCTCAGGAAACCAATAGCTGCCTGCATCGCGCAGTTCAAACGAGCTTGCAAACTCTTTAATACGTTTAAATGGAAAATTGTATTTCAAAGACTGAAATTTCTTTCGGAACCATGGAAACTATTACTGCAAGTGGAAGGTGTGTGTATTGAAGGATTTCTCCCGAACATATCAGAGCTAACCTTTGCTCTCAGAATCAACTCGAATTAACTCAAATGAGATCGGCTCTGCTTTTATGGAAATGCGGAATGGATCATTGGTTACGTCTGAAAGCATACATGCACATCCGGCTTTCGCCAAACTTGAACCCAATTGAAAGATTAATAGGGAGGGTGTTTCATTAAAATATATATCTTCTTCTCCCTCCAAACTTCCTGTCCAATGGGTAACGGGAGATTTTCCCCGGGGGTGAATAGGCAGGGGTGTGAAACTGATCACTCGCCTACATCTAATGCCGGGGTCAAAAACGGTGGAGCTATAACGCCACCCCCCTATACGTCTTTATGGTAGTGCTTAATTAATTAAGCACAGGAACGACTTTACCTTCGTTGCAGTTTACCTTTAATGAGGAGCTTCATACCTTTTCTTTTCGCCAAGTATAATTAGAATAATCAAGTCAAGGAGGATAAGACGGACAGGGAATGTAGCACGAATGGATGTGAAGATGAATGCATATAGGATATTAGTGGGAAAGCCAGAAGGAAAGAGGCCAGCAGGAAAATCAAGACCTGGGTCAATGGAAAATATTAAAAGAGATCTTAGAGAGATGGGATGGGTGGTATGGATTGGATTCATGTGGCTTAGGATAGGGGCAGTGGAGGGCTATTGTGGACACGGTATTGAACCTTCGGGGTTCATAAAATTCTGGGAATATCTTGAGTAGCTGCACAACTGGCGGCGTCTCAAGAAGGGCTCAGCTCCGTAAAGTTACAATTTCTTTATGAAAACCGTCACAACACAACACAACACAATTATATTAAGGTAAATGCCTAGTTTGGCTCTGCTACATGTTTCGCCTACTAAAAGCCATCATCAGGCAAATACATGGCCAACATTTATACACCACTGAACTGCAGTACTAGTAAAATTGGATACAATAATATTAATTATATTAAAATACTTGGCGTAAAAGTACACTAAATTAGACTATATAAAATTAAAATTATAGTATAAAACAAAATTACAATTCTTCAAATGATGATTTACATCATCGAGTCAGTCGTTGGTTTCTGTGATTTTGTTGTGTTCCCACGGACAAATTGGAGTATCCTATATTTTGTGTATATATAATGAACTGTTTTGGAGGCTCGTGATGTACATGTAGTAATATTAATGTTAATATGAAGATTAGTTTATTATTTACTTACTATTTATTCGGTGCCTCATCTTCTGTAAGGAATGTAAACAACGACTGATTTGGTGATGTATGTTAAAAGTCAATGCAAGGGGGGGAGGAGGGAGGTAGAGATAAGGTGTATGCGGAAGTGCTGGTGGGGGAAGGGGGTTATGACTGTATACTGTATGTTTTGTATATATCAATGATTACATCATATGTAGGGTTAAAAATTTCAGTAAAATTATCATTTAGTTGTAAATTTAGTTTGCTGATTTCGTAAATGTGAAATCTTTCATATGTATCCAAGGTTCGGCCCTTCTCGTCGATATATAGAACTTCTAATGTTTTGTCTATCGTACTATATTCATGTGTGGTGTCCAGTATATGTTGAGCAAATTTGGAAACTTAGTCCGTTATTTTTAATGTTTCGTATGTGTTCTCTGAATCTGACCTTAAAGGTACGTCCGGTCTGTCCGACATACCCGGTGTGTCCAGGATCCGTTAAGATTTTTTTTTTTTTTAAATTTTGCCCTGCAATGCCATTTGTTGGCGAGTTGTGGCGTTAAGATTCTTGAAGTTTCAGCTGTGGCTGTCTATAATTTCAAAGCGCAAGCAACCCTGCATCATGTGTTCAGACCTTGAATGTAACAGTACTGTTCTGACGCTCGTCGGAAAATGGCGGTTGAACAGGGAGCCAACATCAAATTTTGATTGAAGTTAGGCAAAACAGCCTGATAAGTGTAGGAAATGATGAAAAGTGTGTACGGTAGTGATTATTTGAGTCGCTCGAACATTTTTCGATGGTATGCTGTATTTCGTGACGGCAGGGAGGACACTGAAGACGCTCCACATGCATCAAAGCCGAGAACAAGTCGCGCTAAAGAAGTGACCGAAATCCTTGCATCAGACAGATGTGTTCCTGCAAGACTCATCGAGGAGCTTTTGGGAATACCAAAAAGTACTGTGCATCAAATTTTGACCGAGGATTTGTGAACGGTTTGTACCGCACGCGCTGTCAGGCGATGAAAAACTTGCTAGAGTGGGACACTGCAAAGACATGTTACGGTCGGCCAAAAGTGATACAAGATTTACAAAATCGATTGTTACTGGTGACGAGACATGGTGTTTTCAATATGAGCTTCTCACAAAGCGGCAGAGTGCAGCGAGGTTGAGCCCAAAGAAGCCGAAACCAAAGAAAGTGCGCATGCAAAAGAGTCGAGTAAGGATATTGCTAACCGTTTTCTTCGGTTCCAAAGGAATCTTTCTGCCAGAAGGTCAAACAGTGAATTCTGATTATTATCTCGGAGTCCTCAATCGTTTGTGAGCGAGAATTCTTCGAATTCGACCTGAATATCGAGAACAAGGTTCCTGGTCGCTCCTCCACGACAATGCCCCACCCCACAAATCGAAGATCGTGCGCGATTTTTTTGGCCAGAAAAGGGATCACAGTCCTTGATAATCCTCCGTATTCGCCAGATTTGGCTCCAGCAGATTTCTGGTTGTCCCAAAAAGTTAAGTTGCGATGAAAGGAGACCGTCACGACACCATCCAGTACATCCAAAGGGAATGTACCGCAGTTTTAAATGCGATTCCACAAAAGGAGTACAGTGACTGTTTTCGAAAACTTTTCAATCGATTCCAGCTATGTATTGATTCAGAAGGAGACTATTTTGAATAAAAGGAGTGAAATTTTGAAAATAATTCACGTCTTGTATTTTTAATGAACACAGTCGTAACAGAACCTGGACACACTGTGTATTTTAACAGACAGTCAGCACATTGCAGATGGTAAACCCCACTAACGTTATACTTGTCATTTCTGTCATCATTTATTTTGAACAGATGTTTTTTATTGTTTTTGCCTTATATGAGATACCAACCTCAGTATTCTTGAAAAGTTTAGTAATAGATCTGATTTCATGGCCGAAATAGGTAAAGGTGATCCATTTGTTTTTCTGCGTAGTGTTTTTTGTGGAGGGTATTTGTATTTGGTGTATGGTATTTAGTGGGTAATTATTATCTAGTACATTTCTAACAATGTTTTCTTCTATATTTTTTTTGTTCTGCGAAAGGGGATATTGATTCAGTCGATTAATGAGAAAGTTTATAGCAGCTTTTTTTGTGTTCAAATGTGTGACATGAATCATTGTGGATGATTAGCTCAGTAGTTGTAGGTTTTCGGTAGATTCCTAGTTGTAGTTTATCGTGTGTTTTTCTCGATGGCTAAATCTGAGAAACTGATTTTATTATTTATTTCTTTTTCCATTGTGAATTTGATATTAGGGTGGATATTTTTTAATTCATTCAAAGTATTTTGAATATCAGTTATATGGGAGTTATAGATGATTAAAATATCGTCAATATATCTATAATAATCAATTATTTGATATTTCGTCAAAATACTAATGATAGTTGTATGTTCGAAGTATCATATAAATACCTCGGCAAGAATTGCTGAAGTTGGTGCTCCCATGGCAGGACCTTCATTTTGTTTCAACCATTTGCCATTATGTTCAATATAATTTTGTTCTATCATTATATTTAGTAGGTTATTAATTTCAATTTTTGTTTCATGTGAAATGTTTTGATTCTTAGCTATAATATTTTCAACAATATTGAAGAGTTCCTTCGCGGGGATATTTGTATACATATTTTCGATATCGAAAGAACATATTTTTATATCATTATTTATTTCAATGAGTTGTAATGAGTGTGCTAGTGTTTTTCACATTAAAAGCATTAGGTAGTTGTAATGTATTCTCTAATATTATGTTTAAGTGTTTAGCTAGATTATATGCAGGGCAGTTTGTCCAATTGACTATTGGCCGTATGGGTTGTCCCTGCTTATGTAAGTTAACAGTACCGTATATGTGTGGTGCGCGGGGATTCATGTTTATAAGTTCGGATACTTATGAAAGATTTCACATTTACGAAATCAGCAAACATAATTTGCAACTGAATGATAAGTTTACCGAAATGATTAAACCTATATGTAACGTAATCATTGATACATACAAAACATAATATAAATTCTTCCCCCCCCACCACCACCTCCCCTTCCGCATACACCTTATCTCTACCTACCCCCCTCCCTCCCTTGCATTGACTTTAATCTTACATCACCAAATCAGTCGTTGCTTACATTCCCTACAGAACGGACAGTACTTTGTAAGATGATCGTCTCTCTGTCGTAAACTGGCGCGATTTTCATGAGAAATATTTGTTCAGAAGATCTTCCTGTAACCAGCATTTTCATTTTATTTTAGCACTGTGTATAGCGTAGTCCGTTGAAACGCTCTGCTACAAGCCGGAAGGTCGCGGATTCCATTTCCCATTGGTTAACTGAATTTTTCAGCTGATCTAATCCCTTCAGCCGCACTATGGACCTGTGGTCAATTCAGCCTCTAACAGAAATAAGTATCAGGAACATTCCTGGGGGTAACGAGCGGTCGGCGCATAAGGCTGACAACCTCACCGCCATCTGTTAGCCGACTGTCTAGAAAATGTGGGAGCCTCGATGTCTCACAACCAGAACTTGCACAGACTGTTACACGGATAGCTTTACTTTTTTTTTTTCAGTTCGGGGATTGAGATGGTGGATTCTAAATTTTGAGTTCTTATTGTGTCTCGTACAGTAGGAGGCTTCATGGTTGGCTGATCCCCCCTACAGAGAGTCCTACTAAGTATCTATATGCACTATTCTTAAACCGGGAAAAAAGAATCTTGTGCCATACAAGACAAGATTTATTTCAAGGTGCTACTCACGCCCTTGGAGTTACAGACGGAAGTTATAACGTTTACTTCCCTGCACTGTACTCACCGTGGCTCTCTCGGTTCATACAATACAAGGTGTGTCCCAAAAGTCATGAAATATATTTCTTCCCCTCGCTCCTACTGGTCGGAGCGCGCTGGTATCGGTTGGGTTGCGGGGGGGGAGGCCTTTAGCTTCACAGCGCGCCCACGATCAGTCTGCTCGAGCATCGGAGGCGTCAGTATCGCTGATTTAGTGCACCTGTGTTTTTTGACCACGTCAAGGCGCGCGATGGCGGATAATTTCGAACAACGTTGGGCGGTCAAGTTCTGCACAAAGCTCAACAAAAAAGCTGCCGAAACTCACGAACTGCTTAATCAAGCCTACGGAGAGTCTGCTCTACCATAAGTGCAAGTTACAAGGTGGGTGAAGAGGTTCAAGGAGGGCCAGGAAGGAGTGGAAGATGACCCCCGCTCTGGACGGCCATCAACAAGCCAAACCGATGAAAATGTGACTCGTGTGCGTGATTTGTTGAATACTGACCGTCGAATGACTGTCCGGTTGTTAGCCGACACTCTGAACATCCCAGAAACCGAAAAGACATCGCCGCTAACTAGCGGCTGCATCACGACAATGCGCCCAGCCACACGTCTCTGCTCGTCCGTGAGTTCCTGGCGCAGCACCACGTGGCAACGCTGCTGCAGCCACCCTACAGTCCCGACCTAGCTCCGGCCGACTTCTTTTTGTTCCCGAGGATCAAGACTGCACTCAAAGGACGCCTTTTTGAAAGCATTCAGGCTATCCAAGCGGCCGTGACAACAGCTTTAAATGAGGTTCCCGTCGAGGCCTTTGATGGGGCGTACCGGGCATGGGAGAGTCGGTGGAAAAAATGTGTAGATGCTCATGGACAGTACTTTGAAGAATATTAACACTTTGTACCGATATCATCAATAAATTTAAAAAATATATATATTTTCATGACTTTTGGGACACACCTTGTACAAGTGGAGTGCTCATTAAACATTCAGCAGGAAATCAGATCGTTACACATACATTCACATCTTTATCTCTTTCACTCCTTGCTCCCACGTTTCGTCGCCATTCCCTTTTCTTTACCCACCCTTTAATCCTCTCCATTTTCCTTACTTCTCTTCTTTATGCCTGGATTTCTGCTACAGGAGAACAACAGTGAAATGTATTATCCTTGTTACTTAAAACGGTGTCTGCGTCCGCTATGAGGGCCGTGAAAAAGGTTTTTTATAATTATGGAAGACGTGAAAATACCGGATGTACCATTTATAGTGCAACCCGAACTAAATCAATATACGTAAGTTCCCTGATGACGTCACTATTGTTCTTTTAATCGGTGGCTCATTGTCAGAGTACGTGTTGTTAAGTGCGTGGCGAGCAGCAGCAGGCAATTTCATTCCAAATATAATTCGAGAAAGAACACAACTTTCTGCTAGTGAGCGAACCCTGCAGAGTTTCGGCGCAACAGGTTGGAGCAGCCTAGCAACGGGTGTCATGAGGGAAGTTGGGGGAGTGCACTACACCAAGGGGCGGTAGTACGTGATTGTTGTTCGGATTACGTTTTAAATACTGCACCCTGTATGTACATGTGTTGTCGAATGTTTTGTTGAGGTCTTTTGATGATGAACGCCATCTTCATGACTGTTAGAGTAATTACGTCGTATGTGAAAGCAAATCTCATACACACATTTAGTTTATATATATATATATATATATATAGTGTCACATGTATTAGTGACTATAGACGGGGTTTTGTTTGGTGAATAGGTAGTAGCTACAAATAACTGTAACACTACTGCTCAATTCCACACTAAGTCTTCTCAGTCTGCTTTCACTAGTTCTAAACTCGGTAACCGCTCTCCACAATGGCTATTCCTCTGCAGTGTGTTCAGTAGACTTAGCAATGGAGATTCCTCAGCTTCCGTTGTCTGCTGGTTTTTTTATTTAAATTTTAGCAATCAGAATATTACATAATTCTATAAGTTAAAGTGCTGATTACTCATTAGATATACTAATGACTAGTGGCATGAACAGGTTGATATCCAGCGAAATCTCCTGTATAATCTATAATTAGTATCTCTACATTAACTTAAGAGTAGTTCACTTGGCCACAGTTGTCCGCTGGTTAACACTCCACAATTGCACTGTAAGACAAAGTCAAAGTCAGAGTTACTTTATGACTGCCGGTTTACCTCCAATAAGTTCGTCTTGGCGTCAAGCCTCTTGAGACTTACGACCAGAGATTTTTTTTTAATGATCCCTTTCAATAATAGTCTTTTTGTAACATTCTCTCTGACGAAAGATTGGGTTTGTCTCTTATGAATACGCTTGGCCTTTCGTCAAGCAAGCGTATCGCACGTATAGCGTGTTACTGAAAATTTTTTCTTTTGCACTAAACACAAGTTCTCTATCAGTATAGGCTTTGCAAAGCAGATCATGCCTGTCTTACGTATCTTATGCTACAACGGTAGCTTAATCACTTGAACTGTCGTCAGCTTACTGTAGCGCCAATTGTCCTCAAGATAACTCCTCGGCACGGGCCAAGCAGAAAACGCAGCCTCTGTTGTTGATGAGGCGTGTCTACCGTGCCGTTGAATAGCAACGGAAGTTACTCGATTATTGTTTTCATATTCGTTGCCGCGAGAATGTGTGTTTACTGAGACATTGCCTAATATAGAACATCTGTTCTGACTTCACTACTCAAGCTTTCGGGAGTCGTGTCACATGGCACTAAAGATTGGAACGCAGTATATTCAGACTGTGAAGCATTTCGTCCGATAACATCACACCAAATGGGAGATTCAGTAGCTAAAACATTCGGAAAAGTTACGATAGGAAACAGAGAGACAGACGGAAGGACGTACGGTATCGTCCCTTCATCTTGTTTGTATTGAAGGCAGCGCGCAGGGCCTTTCTGCCATTCTGACAGCTCTGATATCGATATCCATCGATTGTGACGTATTTATGTGACAACGGTGTGTTATATAGCGCTGCAGACTTCGCGATGTAGTACGTGTATTTCTTGGTCTACAAAGCAACGGACAGAGTTGTTTGTTGCAGGGCAAACCCGTCTTCTGATGCATAGAAAACGGAAAATACAAACATAACTTCACCACTTCCATCTGGTCCGTATTTCTGTCCGCTGGAAGCGACTTAATTACTTCCATTAAACTAGATAACTAAGTTTTAGTAGAATCTGCCAGCGCATTCCAATTTTCGTTAAATTCGAACAATAGAGACGGACACTTCGCATGAACACCTACATGATTACCAGGCTCATCGCGACTGTAATTCGAACGTGAAAGTTAAATGTAAATTTGTCCCTGTGTTTAATTATTTAAGCCCTACGCTCCGGCCGTTTTAACTACATGGACAACCCCCCGAAATGTACTGGAGGTTCGTAGGGCTACAGAGCCGGTCTAGATGCTGTGAAGAAGAGAAAAATCTTTCCCTTGTCTGGAAGCGAGCTCCGGCCTTCCAGCCGTTGACCCGTAGCTATACCGACTGAGCTATTGCGGCCCACAATTCGCACATAACTCGCTAACTATCCGAGAGAAGAATGTTTAGAACAAAGTTGCGGAGAAACCAAAAAAAAAAAAACAACAATTCTTTGGCCCGTACCTGCTTTCCTGGAAGTGCATGGGTTTTGGGTTAAGCCTTTTTTCGG
>NW_019745084.1:206202-252939 GCF_002891405.2 Cryptotermes secundus
TTCAAGTCCCGATGAAGTCATTGGATTTCTTTCAATTGGCCTAATCCTTCCAGCCGCACTATTGCCCTGGGGTCGACTCAGCCTCTAACAGAAATGAGTACCAGGAATCTTCCTGGGGGTTAAGGGCCGATTGTCTAGAAAATGTGGGAACCTCATCGGCTCACAACCCTATGGGCCTCCACGGCCTGTTACAGGGATAGCTTTACTTTATTTTCTTTTACTTATGTAGCTACTTATAGTTACTTATATGGGAAAATACGCGTAGAAGATATTGGTATATAAGGATTTACCTTTGAATAGAGTAAACCCTAATTAATGTAGGTTAATTAGATGTTGGGTAATACAGTTTAATATTAAATATAAAGGATCCAATATGATTTAAACTAACTGATTATGTTCAGATAGGTGCTTGTATAAATATACTCCCTCATATCCCAGTATTTGCAAATTCCGTACATCTCGCTTATTTAGACTACTAAAAAGAGATCTTACAGCGATTGTGTTTATGCGACTAAGGTGACAGGATTGCAGTGCTACAGCATTCACATTGGTCTCCAATAATTTCTGCCGTGGAATCAATCCACACTGCCGCAAGTGCGCACAGTTGGCTCGGAGCACGTGTTTCAGATTCCCAAACCGAGCGAATTCGGTCACAACGGATTCAACTTTGACTATATGCGCCGCAGTCCATTTTGAAGTATGAGCATATGTGCTTCTTTCATATTGTGGCATGCAGACGCGTTGCAAGGCAACGACCGCGAAATAAGCAAATATACAAAAGCCGTTGTTAAGTAACGGCTCCGTAAATGAGCATCCGTTTTTTATGCAGTCAATGCCTAGACGTTATCACTCATTCAGTGGAGTGGAGTCAGTTGGTTAGTCAGTGAGCTGGTTGATGAGTCAGTTAATTAGAAAACCGCTGAGATACAGTCCTTGTGAACTGTTGCTGTTAGAAGCTGGTAACTGAGGCCGATAATAGTTCGGGAACCCAGAACAAGGGGAATGTCTGTTGCTCGAAGTCGTTACCAAACAACGGCTGATGAAGACACGGCAGGCTGACATGACCTAAGTGTATGCTCTTGTGAACTGTAAAGTGTGTGAATTAGTGAAACTCTTATAATGACTTGAATTCAAGGATCTGTAAGAGTTCGATAAATCCAATTATAAATCGAAACCGCGCCTATACTCATTCATGTAGTCTGCTGAGTTACGATGTTATCATAGGCTGGTGCGTGGGTACTAATGATATTTTGAAGGAACATATTGATTCCATGTTCAGGGAAATGATAGAAGCTAAAAATATTCTTCTTAATTCTTGGTACCCAAATTTTACGCTGTAAATTGTCGTAACCAAAAAAGTCACAACTTGCGTTTCCACCGAGAAATCTTCGTTGTTTTTTATTATCCTTATTTCTTTCACTCCTTATCCTGTCTCTGCATTTCTGAAGTCTTTCGCTGCCTTTGCATGACGCGAACAGAAAGAACTGCCTCTCTGTTGAGCTCCTGTGCATACATTCGCTTATCGATTACCTCATTTGTCTTTATACGTGTTTATTGTAGGTTCCTCTTACAAGCATCGGGTCGAGCAAGAAGGAACACTGTTCAGAGAAGAAAGGCAAACATGAAGGGCTCCGTCTGCTGGAAGGAAACGCAAAAGAACTGAGAAGAGCGTGCTTAATTGTGCACAAACTGATTTCTTTAGTTCGGTTAATTCGTAACAAGGATGCATGGACTCCCTTGTCACAAGATAACATCCCGTCAGGTACTGATCGGTGAAAATGCGGGTTCAAACCATATCCAAAAAAAAACAAAAAAAACTGACGCCATAATCAGAGTCAATTTCGATAAAAAAAATGTGATTGAATTATAAACAGATGTCAATTTTTAACTTTATATACAAGCCGGAAAGTCGCGGGTTCAAGTCCCGATGAGGTCATTGGATTTTTTTCAATTGACCTAATTCTTCCAGCAGCACTATGGCCCTGGGTTCGACTCAGCCTCTAACAGAAATGAGTACCAAAAGTCAAAGTTATGTTGCAATTAACGGTCAATCAGTCTGTCTGTCTTGGTGTCGAGCCCGAGCCGGGGCTCATGACCAGATAATGAGTACCAGTAAATTTCTTGGGTGTAAAGGGAGGCCGGCGCGTAAGGCTGACAACCTCACCGCCATCTGTAAGCCGATTGTCTAGAATATGTGGGAGCCCCGACGTGTCACAAACTTATGGGCCTCCACGGCCGGTTACGGGAATAGCTTTACTTACTTTTACATGATTGAATAATTGTAACTAAAACCGGACCTCAAAATGGCACACATGTGCCGAAACATGTCGTCCTTGACAGTAGCTCCATGTGCTGTAATAGTACTGTGTTGACAGGAATAATAAATATTATCTGTAGTAAGTGACACAGCAGGATGCAACAAAATATGATAAATTAACGTCAAGGGTAACGAACCGGGGAACTTGGCTCCTGAGGTATTGCTTCTAACTTGCATTTTGGAGTTGCTCATTTAAAATCTCGGGTGGAACACCGATTATCCTGACCCAAGTTTCTGTTTACCTTGATCTGCCCCTGCAAAATTGAGGCCGAAACAGCCTACTTATCCTTTGAAATCCATTATTCACTAACAATATTTGACCTTACGTAATATGAGCTACTAAAAGTGTCGTTAAATACACAACAAATAAAAGTATGAGGTTAACGACGAAAGCACATCCCAGATAATTCGTTTGAAAGCTGCGGTGTTTTTCCGTTCCTAACTGGCAGGGAAAGTCGGAGAATAACCGTCCGTGTACCTGGCGGCGTTTGCCCACGAATGTTGGTAACACTGAGAAGTTGAGACGGAGAGAGACTGGAATTCAGTCTTCTGTTCATTGTGTGGAGGAAAGGACATCTTTTGTGTGTCTGGTGTGTGTTGCAAGTGTAATAGCCGTGGTATCGTGTGCTTGCTTCTACGAACGGTGAGTTGGGTGTCTCAGTTTCACACTGCATGTGCAATGCTTGTCAACTAGAACATGTTACTTCATGTTGATTGGTAACCTATCAACACTAATGCAGGTGGCTGCTCGCGTTTCTGCGTTTCACCATTATCATTCGTATGTATACAATTATTTGCTTCCCATCTTCAGAAGCAAGGCAGTGTTTGTGTTATAAACTTATGATATCGGAATCTTTATTCAAACCGTAAAAATGAAATACGCGAAATGTAAAATGAGGATACTCTGAGAAAAAGACTTATGACCAGTGAGTGACTAGGTTGTGTGACAGTTAAATGCGTGAAGGTCAACGTTATTTTTCGTGTGGTCTGGTGACAGCATCAAACCTACAACTCACTACGGCCGTATGTGTTCATGAGTAGTATTTTACTGCTAACATTTTTGTCGGGTTTAACTGGGGTAGATGATATACATGTAAAAGACGTATTTTTTGTCCATTTTTGAACATTTAACTGGTTTTGGAAATGTGATTCGTTCTTGCAAAAATTAATGAAATATTTTGAGAACTATAAAATAAAATGTAAAGTTTTCTCTTTATAAGCACCACACTGTCAATAGATACAGCGTGGAGGCAGAACTCCACTCATTCAGCGTTTAAGCTTTAGATTAGGTCAGTCTTTCACGCTTTCTTCTTTTCATATTCTACTAAACGTGCCCATTAAATAGTAAATAGTAAAGGTCAAATAAACATAATGTGCCTTCATATTGAATTAAAATTGTAAGATATGTGTTGAATAATAATGCCGATAAATCAGTTCTGGATGAGGGAAATTTCTAAAATGTGCTAGGCATTTTTTAGAAGGGGAGTCCAGTGCATAGAATAGAACATAAAAGCCTGTCGGTTCATGCCGTTTAGTGGTGATAAAATAAACTTGTGATATTAATTCTATTCTTGGGTTATATCGTGTCTTCGTGGGCGATGTTTCCCACGTTTCGGAGATATTTGTCGCCTCCATCTTCTGGGTCTGACGTATGCAGGTTACTAAGTGTGTATGTGTATATATAGCCTTGTATTTTACAAGCGGTCGCCCATGCTGCTTGCTTCCTTTGAGTAAAATGGCCGGGGCGTGAGGCTGAAAACTCATCTCCATCTCGTACGAGGTCAAGAATGGTGGATCTATACATCCACCCCCCCATACGTTTTCATGGTGTGGTGCGTAATTAATTAGGCACAGAAACACAGTAACTGTTGTTATAGACGTGTGTTTACCTCACTGTTGCATAGCAACGGCTGTTGTATGTTCGTTTCGTGGTCTTTGCCTAGCAACGGTTCTATACGCCACAGTATCCTCCATTCCCATCGAGGATACGTCATTAAAGTGATTACGCTACAAACTGGATCACCGATTTTAGATTCTAAGCAAGAGAAGGGATATTTTTCTTAGCCACCTTGTTCGCTTCCAGTGCGGCTGTGGGGCCCTTATCGAATGGTTGCCGGGGGTTTAGTGACCAGAGCTCAGAGCTTGAAACTTACTATGAAGAAAGCAGTCTTCTGGGATTTGGCACCGTGTATATGTGGTGTTAACCGACGTTTCGGAGGAACGNTTACTAGTTACAATACCCTCAATAACGTCGATTTTAATGCATGGTGCTGTACCTCTGCTTTCAAGCCCGAAAGCAAATTTGCAGAAGCGGCAAGGCTTCTGACGTGTATCTCTGCCGGGGTATTGTTTGGAGAACGCTGGGATAATAGCTCAAATTAGGTCACAACGACTTCCTTCCGCATCCTGTTCGATTCATTTTTCACTTTCATATGCTCATTCAGCATTATTGTAGCATGAATTATTGATAGCGTTGTTAAATATTATGACGCATATACCCACTACTGGGCAACGGCTCGATGGACATCTTCCCGCGGAGACCGGTTCTAGGTAAGCAGCCGGTTGACAGGCAAAGTTTACAACAATACTAAACAACAGTAGACGTTCATTGCTATGCATTGGACGTGTTTTCTGTGGAGTCCGCCCCGAGGCTATGTAACAGTGAGTGACTCTGGCTCCGAGAGGGAGAAGTACTTCAGACAATGACTCTGACAAAAGACAGACCCGTCCGCTCGTCAGAGAGGGCGTTCCATAATAACAAGACCGTAACTGTCAAACAGTAATAAATATCTGGTCATGAGCCCCAGACTGGGCTCGACACCAAGGCTGACTGACTGACTGACTGACCGTCAGTCGCAATGTGACTTTCACTTTGACTTTGGCTCCAAGAGGAGTGGATTAGTGTAGTTGGTTCAGAAGTCGAGTGTGTCCAGCCGAAGATAGTGATCCGTGAAATGTCATAACAAGTTGTATGAATGTCCAGTAAATTCGATCGTCAAGTCCAGAACCCGTTTTATAAGTCACGGAACCCCCTAATTTGTGACAATGGATTGCAGGTTACCCATACGTCTTAATGGCACGGTGCTGAATTAAGTAAATGAATACATTTATCTTCTACATATTTTAGGAATGAAGCAAGACAATTTCGTGACCAAGTTTAGCACACTTAACTTCTCAGTAGATAGGCAATGTGCTTGCTTGTGTTGCCGTTCCTTTGTGTTTCGTCACGAAACAGCTATTAAAACTCCACCAACAACGTCCTTACGTATTTATAACATACTTCATGTAAAGCCCCATATTGTCGTGTCTACCCGCTGTTTGTCTGAGGTCTCCCAAGCCATGCATCAGAACAGCAGCGTCTCCGGCTTGAAGTCACTCGTGTCACAGCGTTACGTTAATGCTAATGCAACGAGACCGTGTTGTACGCACGTCTGTGCAGCTCGACAGCAATGCTAGTCCTCAAATTCATTTTTGCTAGGAGGGGGAAAAATGGAAATGAGGAAATGTGAAGGTAAGGTAAAGTTGCCCTTGTGCTTAACTAATTACGCACTAGATCACGAAAGCGTATGGGGGAGTAGATGTACAGATCCACATTTTCTTTACTTCGACACTAGCTGGAGGTGAGTGTAGGAATACTGTATGATGTACCAGAAGACTTCGCGTCCTTAATGTGAGTTTACTGAAAAATGCGTGTATTGGGCGTACAACAATTGCGCTTAAAATCATCGACAAAATGTGCGCTACCTAAGGCGCAATTGAATAAACAATAAGTGGTATATCATATAGTGTAGACTACTGTGTTCTACATTGAACTAAGATAACGCAAAAGTGAACGTTTCTCTGCAGTCACTTCTCTTGGATTGGCTGTATTCTCCTGTGGGCTTACCAGCCAACAAAGTGAACTCTTTGTTTGCATAGCCCCGCCCGTGGCTTTTAACAGCTCTTCCTGTCTCTCACGGCGCCTCTTACGGGTAACTCCGTAAGAGGAAACGCGCGTGACCCCGAGACTCACGCAGAGAAACGCTGAGTCGCTTTTAGCATAGTGAGTTGTGCCTTCGCCGTTTCTATTTCGCGAATGACCTGATATAAAATTGAATTTAAGTAAACTTTGTGCAAAGTGAGCGCGTCACAAGCAGCTGCCATGGATGCAAGGTGCAGTATAAGGGAGTCCACAAAAAGTGGCCGCAGAAGCGAGATGTAAAACACCCGTAAGTGGATCTATCCAGAGTTGCCATAGAAGTTAAGATGTGACAGAAGTGGATACAAAAACATCGGCCACAGAAACAGGATTCTACAAACAGAAGCAACGGAAGCAAGGTGTGTGGTAAGTCGATGTGCGAAGAGTTCTGGGGGTATGACGCCGTCTAGTCCGCTGTAAGTCAACTGACGTTACGAGGGAACATGTTGGCTACATCTTCAGGACTGAAGAATAAGCCAAGCAAGAACTCAGCATTAGGCAGGCAGGAAGCACTTGCCAGAAATCGAGATGTGAAGAGGATACACAGAAACAAGAATTCAATTAAACGGATCCCCACACAACTTAAGATACTTCCAAGTGCGCTGATTTTGGTTATGTAACCGTGCAGTCCTGTAACCTGTTACATTTCCTCCGTGAACATTTATTGTTCTTTTGAAAGAATAGCCGATTTATCGGTAAGTTGTGACACTTCCCTTGTATCTGCCTTGTTCCACATTCGGTTTGAATGACCGGAAATGAGAGTGTCACCACGAGAGGCAAGTCCGTAGCTTTCTGGAGATGTGATTTTATTTCTCGTGACGTGTAGCTGTCGCAACGTATCTTTGGAAGGGTACAGATGAACGCCCCGGTACTGCAAGTGCTTCCATGTGAAGGGTTGGAGTTCTATGTCTGGGAACGGATTGTTTCCAAAGTCATTACGTGACTGGCATGTGCTGATTTTGTAATGACTTCGGTCAGGGTCATTCCATGTGAAGTCATCCAGAGAGGTCGCTCACATTTTTTAAAAAAAATCATATTTTGTACGCTTATTTCTACGTATTTTCACACTTCAAAAATATTTAAAAACAAATACAATCCACTCGGTTCTTCCGACACAGCCGTTTTTATAATGCGAAAAAACGCGTGTTCGGGGCTGAAATTGAGGTTTACGTTATCTTCCATATCTCGATAGCAATTGAAGCTAGAGACTCCAATGAAAAACCAATTTGTTCCGCATGATATGGACAACAAATCATGTCATTACAAGGTTTTACTGAACTCACTTCGTCTAGGTCTAGTTAAGCTCGAAACTTACCTACCGATTTTGGGAAAAACGCTATTTTTGACCTTCAGAAACCAATGGGAGAGGGAAAGTCTCAGATCTGTGGTTTCTACCCTTTGTTTTCTCCTACATGAAGAATATAATCACATAGTTTTGAACACCGTATCTATTTTCCAAAATTTTCCAGGAGCTTCCAAACTTTGCTCTGGGCCCAAAATCGGCCATTTTCAACGTCTCATATCTCCGGTGGGGAATCTCCAAAATTTTTAAAACTCATAGAAAATAATGCTCTAATCTTAAGAAACTTGGAGTTAAAATTACAACTTTGATATTCAACTAATAGCGAAGTTTTTTATATAATGCGAAAAAACGCGTTTTCGGCTGAAATGGAGGTTTGCGTTTTCTCCCATATCTCGATAACTATTGAAGCTAGAGAATCCAATAAGAAACCAACTTGTTCCCCATGATATGGACTATAAATCATGTTATTACAAGGTTTCACTCAACTCATTTCCTTTAGGTCTAATTAAGCTCGAAACTTACCTATCGATTTTGGGGGAAAACGCTATTTTTCACTTTCAAGAACCAATGGAAGGGGGAAAGTATCAGATCTGTGGTTTCTACCCTTTGTTGTTTCCTACATTCTTAATAGTCACCGACGTGATAACCTCAGATCTTACATACTTATCTTGACTTCGTGTCTTCACCTCGTCAGATTCAGACGTAAATCGGCCACGTGCCACGTGCTTATCGAATTTAATCCTGAAACTTCATTACAGTACGGCATTACTTCGAATATAAGACGCACATTTACGCATATTTTTTTCTTTTGGAAAATTCGAGGGCATCTTATATTCGAAGAAATATGGCATTAAAGACGCAACATTACCCATCGCTTTTGAGGATAACTTGTAAAGCATTCGCTGGCAGTTAATAAGGATATTGTTAAAAGTAAGAAAGTCTTGTTGGCGTGGAGTGGGTGGAGTAGCTTCCAGGGCGCAGTTTCCGGTTGCCAGAGTTATTACCATTTCACGAACGTGCGATGAGTTATACTTCTACCGGAGACGGCATATAAATTGAAGAAGGAGGCGCTTCTAGTAATCAAACATTTTGTAGCCATGAAACTAGCAAGTGTTGTTCTGTAATCTGAGTTTAACTTGAAGCTATACTGTATACCAGTAGAAACTTCGTTTGAGATGTAAAATTCCGTTCATACTTTAATTAGTTCTGTCGCTGCAGCGAAGAGGAAATGGGCTGGACAGCCGAGGAATAGGGGTTCGATTTATGGTAAGAGTAAGATATATTTCTCATCTTCGCGTCCAGACGGGCTCTTGGACCCATCCAGTCTTCTTCCCAGTGAGCAGAAGGGCCATTTCGCCGGTGGTAGGCCCTGCTGGGGTGTACCATTCGCCTCCATCGTGTTATGATGTTGAGAACGCGTTGAGGATGTCTGCATAGCGTGATGCGTAATTAGGAATATGAAGGGTAAAGCTGACCATGTAACAGGCCGTGGAGGCCCATAGGGGTTGTCAGACGTTTTCGAGACGGTCGGCTCCCAGACGGTGGTGAGGTTGTCAGCCCTATGGATGTCCCGCCCTTTACCACCCAGGATTATTCCTGGTACTCGTTACTGTTGGAGGTTGAGTGACCCCAGGACCATAATGCGGCTGGAAGGGTTAGGTCAATTGTAAAATCCAATGATCTCATCGGGAATCCGGCTTGTATGCATAGTGCCTCAACCAACTACACTACCGCGTGGCCCCTAACTAAGAACATAAAAAACTTATATATTTTAACTTAATATCTACGTCGATTGCAGTGCAATGGGATTTCCTGGCAGCGTAATTGTGTTTGAGGAACTGGTTAGCAGTCAGTCACAGCACGCAGAAACCCGAGAGCTGGATTACCTAATTAACGAGCCGTTAGATAACAATGACCGTCTCTGCAGCGCTTCTCTGACTGCACTGTTCCGCGTTTCAGGCGTCATATCGCATATGTTCACATGACATTGTAACTGGCATCTCTTATGGCTCCACTATCCCTGCTTTCGGGAATTAGAGGGGATTCACAGACACGCGAACACACTGAGAGCGAGGTGATTTCATATACCCCCTTTTATTCGTGCGGCGGAAAGTCAGTAGGAGGCCGGAGTTTCTTCGTTACCTGCTCGGCATTTGTTTACACACATCTCAGAGTGACCGTGAAGTGAGCGCTGCTCTCCAACGCGGAGCCCAGTGAGAGGACGCTGCATTTGTTTACACACATTTCAGAGTGACCGTGAAGTGAGCGGTGCTATCCAACACGGAGCCCAGTGAGAGGACGGTGCATTTGTTTATACACATGAACTGACCGGCCCGGAATGCATGATTAAGGTCACTGGGGCGGATATGCCCGCAGGTTGACACTTGTCAGGCCAGCGTCACGTTTGAGATATTTTCCCACAGAGCGAGACAGCACCAACACAGAAAGGCCTGAGACGTAGGTGATCCTTCTTACAGTCAAAATCATCATCACAGCTTTAACTTTTTATTTTTTTTTACCTTTTAGTGTACCCCGTTCGGGTACGTTGTGTTTCTGTCGTCCCTCAAAGTGAACAAGAAGTTTATAACCTCGGCATCTGCTTTATATTTAAATATTCCCGTGTAAGTGAAGACACCAGCTGGTAATTGAGAACGCAGCTGTTCAGGACGCGTGGTATTGCGTCCATAGTCCTGTAAGCACTACGCTGTGAAGGCGTTTGGGGGAGTGGATATTTTGATCCACATGTTCTTGATCCCTGCGTAAGTTGCATGTGAGTGGTCAGCTTCATGCCCCTGCCTCGTTTCCCCAGAGTAAATACTCTTTGGATAGGAAGCAGGGTGGGCCCCAGAACCGGTCTTGCCCGTACCGTGACCCGAACTCCGACCCCTCGGCCGTCCTGCCCGTGGTCAGTCGCTATACAGACCATGCTGTCCCGGCTTACAGTGCATTTTCAGCTTCACCCAACTTATTTGAAGGAAATAATAATGTTTAACAGTATCCTCTTCCTGAAGGAATACAATACAGTAATCTTGATACCAGTCCCATGCTTCTGCTACCCTGCTCACTAACGAAGTAATAAGTCTCATGATATACGTATGTTATCCTTTCTGTCTTCCATGTCCGGTATGGCCTAGTGGTTAGGATACCTCGCTCTAACCCAGGAGGCCCGGGTTCGATTCCCGGTACCGGAATATTTGGGGCCGCGCAGTAGCTCAAGCGGTTAGTCGCTGGCTTCCCACCGCGGCGGCCCGGGTTCGATCCCGGGTCTGGTCAAGTGGGATTTGTGGTGGACAGAGTGGCGCTGGGGCAGGTTTTCTCCGAGTATTTCAGTTTCCCCTGCCAATCTTCATTCCACCAATTGCTCCACAATCACCCTCTATCATCTGGTACAATAGGCCAGAAGTGGCCGCAGTACAAGGGACTTAGTCCCACCCCACTAGCAATAACAAAATAGTCTCCTGAGTTTTTACTGGGTACTGTTGCCCTAGTCGTCAGCATCTTCGTCGAAGCTAAACTTCTAAATCATGTTCATGTAACGAAAGGACATTTTCTTTTTACTTTCTCTGAGGAATGCATAGAAACGCCAGGAAATATTTTGAGGAAACTGTTAACTGGAATAACAATAGCTTACTAAAATGTGAGCAACAAACTTTTTAAGTGAAAGGTATGAAACCTCTAGTGCCGTGATTGGTAACAACTGAAACCTCTAGTGCCATGATTGGTAACAACTGAAACCTCTAGTACCGTGATTGGTAACAAGTGAAACCTCTAGTGCCATGATTGGTAACAACTGAAACCTCTAGTACCGTGATTGGTAACAACCATGAAGCCAGCGGATGGCATAGCGATAACGTCTTACATTAGAATTCTGGAGATTCTGGATTCAAATGTTACCCGGTACACCATCTGCCCCTACAGGTCTTACCAGTTTTTCTGTTACTGAGTCAGTGAGGCTTTTTTTAGGTTATTCGTAGTCGCTATTTGCACTTCATAATTTCATGACGTCACATGTTACGGATGAATATATAAGGATATGGTAGAAATGGGTCATGGCGCGTTTCATGGTACCATGTCATTGTCCACTGGAGAGACTGAGAAACACTCAAGATATCCGATAAAAGGTCGAGATTCGAACCGAGTATCTCCCGAATACAGGCCCAGTTATCTCATCAACAGCCTGCTGGGTAACGTACTTCCTTACTTCGTAACCCGTCAGTACCGGGTCAGATATGAAGTCTGTACCTAAAGTTCGAGGAGGCGGGATAGTGCAGTCGGTACAGTGACTGGCTACGGGCTGGACGACTCAGGGGTCGGAGTTCGAGCTCCTGTAGGGATCAAGTACTTTCTCCTCTCCACGTCGTCCAGACCGGATCTGGGGTCCACCCAGCCTCCTGTCCAATGGGTCCCCGGGGGTAAAACACATAGGGCGTGAAACTGTCCACTCACCTCCAGCTAGTGCCGAAGTCAAGAAAATATGGATACATACATGCATTCTCCCATACGCTTTCATGGCTTAGTGGTTAATTATTTAAGCACAAGGACAACTTACCTTTTACTTAATGGCCGACCATGTGATAATGTGCTGCCTGGTCAGAGTATCACACACCGAACAGATCGGTCATTGATCAGTATTGGGCAGTGGTGGAATGTTGATTAACAGAGTAAAAGCGAAGGAACTAACCTGATCTCGTTCCACTTCGTCCACCGCGCATCTAAGATGAATTCACCCGGAACAGAATGAGAGACGCCAGTGCCTAAGGCATAGTCCCCCCCTTCCGTTCCACCCTCTCGCTTCTCAGCTGATTCAGCTTGTGACTGGACGACCTTGATATAGGAGGCAAATCACTCAAGGCTACCCAGCCGAGCGGATCAGCAGTCAGCAGCAGCGGCGCGCGCATCTTTGAGAGTGGGACTATTTATATAGGAGACAGGCTCGCCCTTACTTCCGCCTCTGGTACTCTCGGCGCTCAAGGACACTGAGGTGTGTTCCCCCACCTTTCAAAACACAGAAACATGTTCTGTGACCACATAGCCAGAAGAATACAACTATTTATACGTATACCCTGTCAAACAGACTCTTATGTTTGTCTTAACGACCATTTTGTGAGATTCGCGCCGTACAGTCTGCTAGAGTTTTGGAGGAAAGCACTGCTTGCCTCGTCAGCTTCGAAGAGTATGCCGAGGAAGAAACAATTGCCTGCAGCTGGCTTGGCTTACTGTGGAAATTGAGGCAGTGCGCCCAAAATGTCCGTGAGCTTCGGTCGGACAAAATAAACAACGATTATTTACCCATGGCTGTCCAGTTCACGACACGTGGCTTACGTAAGTCTCACTGGTGATTTGAGCGACCCGCGACAGTCTCCGGCTGGTCCCCAAGTTCCCTTCTCGTCAGAGAAGTGTATTGAATCTTATAGAAAAATATCTTTGCAAAAAATTCTTACTAAATATGCTTTGTAATTTTTCGATTGATTTCACACGGCACCTGTTAAGTAAGTTGCGGAATTAGTATGACTTGACGGACGTATAGAGCGTTGGTGCAATCTAGCAGGTATCCAAGCAGCGTCGAGGAGGAAGCGCTGTTTGAAGGCTCATTATTTGATCAACGCACTCATTCAGTGCCCACTTGGATTAAAAATATCGCTGTGTATCGTTTGTATTCCCCGATCATTGATTTTTTTTAATTTACTATTTATTAGTTTTGAAATGTAATATTTCAGCATGTTAAATTTTAATAAATATACCTGAATCTTTTCGCTTTTGTTTATGGACATGATAAATGTAGGGCTGATATTTGTATTTGTGCGTTGAACAAATTTTTCTAAAATATTATAATTTATATGTTTTTAGACAGCAGACGAGAAGACAAAAGGTTTTGGACTGAATGGTAGCAAGCATTACCCGGGTTCAATCTCCTCAGGAGGAAATTAAGAGGAGATTGAACTCGGGTAATGCTTGCTACCATTCAAACCAGAACCTTTTGTATTTTCGTCTGCTGTCCAAAACATAAAAATTAGAATATACAAAACTATAATTTTGCCTGTGGTTCTGTATGAGTGTGAAACTTGGTCTCTGACACTAAGGGAGGAACATAGACTGAGGGTGTTTGAGAACAAGGTGTTGAGGAGAATATTTGGACCGAAGAGAGATGAAGTGACAGGAGGTTGGAGAAAACTGCATAATGAGGAGCTTCATAACTTGTACTCTTGTCCAAATATAATTAGAATGATCAAGTCAAGGAGGATGAGGTGCGCAGGGCATGTAACACGAATGTGGGAGAAGAGGAATGCGTATAGGATTTTGGTGGGAAAGCCAGAAGGAAAGAGACCACTGGGAAGACCAAGGCGTAGATGGGTGGACAATATTAAAATGGATCTTAGAGAGATAGGATGGGATGGTATTGATTGGAGTGATCTGGCTCAGGATAGGGACCAGTGGAAGGCTCTTGTGAACACGGTAATGAACCTTCGGGTTCCATATAATGCTGGGAAATTCTTGAGTAGTTGCTGAATTGGCGGTTCCTCAAGAAGGGCTCAGCTCCATGAGTAAGTAAGTAAGTGCTGAACAAATTCCCTTGTGGAGGCGGGTTAGACTACCTCTACCGCAGCCCTGCGAGTCGTAGAAGGCGACGAAAATGGAGCCTGGCTCTTGGGGATATAAGTGGACTACCGTGTCACTGGGGCCCTCCAGGTTGGACGCAAGGCTGAGTACCTTGCTCTGAAAAAAAAATGCGAAATCCAAATAAATTAAAATCGGATGGTATAATTCAAGACAAATCTGGGAGAATTTTCTGAGGAAGGCTCTACTGAAACAGGATTGTTTTACCGATAAAGATGATGAAATGCTGCCCGAAGATGGGCACCAGATGTACAGTGGAACCTCGAACTTCGAACACAGTGCATTCCAGGAGACGGTTCGACTTTCAAGGTAAATTTCTTCATTTGAAAAAATGTAAATTGAAGTAATCCGTACCAGACCCACAAAATTTACCCGATATGAAGCATTTCAAGTGCCTATTTAAAAATGTCATATTGGTAAATAATGATAAAACAAATATATATTTAATTTAAGTAATTGAATGGTTTTACTTATAATAGTACATATATAAAAATACTGTACAATAATCAATCAATAATAACAGTAGGAGGGATATTACTGTTCACCAGAATCCACTGGTTGAGAGTTGCGGTTCGGTAACACTACCACCCCTTGATTTTCCTGTGGAGAGAAGCCTGTCTAATGTCATTTGTTTCTGTCTATTATTTTTTAATGTTTCTGAAATGTTGCATTACATCGCCATTAAATAGGTTGATATTCTGTTCACAACTGCGATATTGGGGCGCCACTTGTTTACAAGGCTCTGTGTTTTAGACCAATACCTCAGCAGTTCCTTAATGTCTGCAGTGGGGATGCTTCCTTTATTGTCTATAAATATAACTCAAAGAAGTAAATAAAACGCTTGAAGCAGACGGAATTTGCGAGATGCTCACTGAACCAGTCACGGGAGAACTGACCGGGCAACTGAGCTTGCGACCACATGACTACCACGTGATTCTTTGCTCGACTTTCGAATTTTTGTTCAAGTTTCAAGTCGTTCGAACGTCAAACCGTTCGAACAACCGTTATTAAGGCCACGTTCTTCCACCCATCTGCTTAATATCATCGGTTCTCCCTTTGCTTCTGACGAGCCTTTATCTAACCACGTTTTCCATTCGCCGTTCATTCAACATTCGCTTGTTTCTAGCACCTAGCTTACGTAGCGCATCTTCATCTTTCATCACAAGTTCTTTCGTGCCACACGGCATCAAAGAAGACAGCATTCTTTAGAATCATTAGGCAAGATCCTCAAACCCAACGCATGAGCGCTTCAGAGTGCACATTTTCTGCTGGCGCAGAGCACTGCCCTCACTAAGCTTTTAGTTGAGCCAAGAGTTCATCGTTCTGCATAAGTTATCACACCCGCCGACTCCTGGGTCGATTGCTTTTTGGTGATTCCTACCGCTAACTGATCATTCTACAGCGGTGGTCCCCCCACTAACGTCTGAGTTGATCGTTACATATACATTTTTCTTCCTCTAACTTCTCAGTTCATTGCTATATATCTTACTGATGTCTCGCACTAACTCCTGAACTGATCGTTCTACATAAGCGATCCCTCCCGCTGACTCCTGAACTGATGGTGCTACATAAGCGGTCTCTCCCACTGACACCTGAGTTTGTCGTTCTACATAAGTGGTCTCTCCCACTGACTCCTGAGTTGGTCGTTCTACATAAGCGGTCTCTCCCACTGACTCCTGAGTTGGTCGTTCTACACGCAAGTAATTGATCGCTCCGGATAACTGATGGTTAATATGAAGCGGCAGCCCGTCCCTACTAATGAACTTCTGCCTCACTGGACGATATAATCGTGATGATGCTGCGTGACAATGAAAAAACAACGCGGCGAGAGCCCAGTGGTCACACGTGTTAACAGGTAGTACTAATTCTGCTGGTAGAGGAATCTGTCGGCAGCTATGGAAATTGCTGATAAAGTATATAGAAAACAGCATTTTGTATTTCTTCAGCATGGGATAATGTGACGACAGTGCTAAACATTGTTCATATGTGAGCACGTGGAGCCTCTATATACCCCTCCTCATACTGGGAAGACGTAATTAAGTAGTTAACCATATTCTGCTTTCACCATACGGGCATGCCTCCTCCTATAGCTCTTCGCAGATATTGAGTTTCTTTTTTAATACAAATTGAAGGTTTGTGGCAACCCTTCGTCGAGCAAGCCTGTCGGCGCAATCTTCCTAACAGCATGTACTTACTTCGTGTCTCTGTGTCACATTTTGGTAATTCTCGCTGTATTCCAAACTGTAGGCTACAGCTGCCATAGACAGTGATTCCTCCGATGGATCTGGGCAAAGTAAACTGAAAACCTTTTGGAATGGATTCTCCGTTCCAGATGTCATTAAGAACATTCCTGAATTATGGGGTTCTGCAAACTTCAGTGTTGTTTCGTTTTAAGAAGCTGCCACAGCCACCCTAGCCTTCAGCAACCCCCACCCTGATCAGTCAGCAGCTCCAAAGTATGAAATATTTCCTCTAAAATCTTGCTTGCTTCCCGCCAGCGTCCAGTCTGACGCTGCGCCCCGCCGCTCGGAGCTGTGTGTGACGGACGAGTGAAAACAGGCGGACGTAAAGGTGCTTTTGAATGAAGATGGACACAAAGCAAAGGACAAATTGCGAAGGAGGAGGATGAAGACGGAAACAAAAAGAAACTTGAAATCGTGAATGAGACTGCAGCTGGAGGAAATCACTTTAAAACGGCTGTTGTGCAACGGGATGTCTGTGAAATTGATTTGATTCCGGACGAAAGCTTGATGGAGGAATGTGACGTCACTAATTGAGATGAGAGTGGTTAACACAGAGGACGAACCGCTGTGGGACAGACGCAGTTCGTGTCTCGACAATGCATAGACTCGGATTACACAGTCAAATGAGAGCGGGTTGGTGTAGCGGTAATGCTGCAGGCTGGTGTCTGGGCACAGTCCTCGCTTACATTTCCCATTCTTTTCTTCAGTCTCTGCAGGCGAATGCGAGTGCAGTATCTTGAAATAATACAAAACTGCTTCCCTTAATATATAGGAAACCATCGCTAATCCGATTACAGTTAATCCGGATCGAAATATTAAAAATAAGAAAATTCTTTCACAGTTGAGTGCATACTTAAAAAGACATGGCATTTAGGAAGGCAGATGAGTCACTCGTCTGTTCAGACAAAACTTGAGACAGTTTCTTGCAACCTGCATCATTACTTTCAAAAACAAGTACAGTTCTGAGCCTTCTATCGATGAATAAATTTATTGTCTTTTTACAGTTTTTAAATAAAGGCTCTGCAGCACTACTTATATAATTAAATTTTGCATTTGTTTGCGTTCTAAGTTTTTTCGCCTTTTAGGGCTATTATTTGATTCACCAATCCGGATTATCGCTTAAACCGGATGACTTCTCCCCGCTCCCCCCCACAGTTACTCCTGATTGCACTTTCCAATCCATCCTTCGACGCCATGTTGTCAGTGCTGATGATCAAAGTTTAAAAGATTACTGAGAAGTAAATGACATATTTGACACTTGAGGTTCTTGTGGCGTAAATATGAAGAATAATGTCTTCTGGGAGTGACGCCGTGTGGTCTAGCCAGCGTCTCCCATTGCCCCAATGGTATCTCCGCTTCCTTTCCTCCGCATCCCTCCTACACCTGCACCTTCATTGGCGGGGCACGCGGTAGCGTAGTTGGTTGAGGCACTATGCTACAAGCTGAAAGGTCGCGGGTTCCATTCCCGATGACATCATTGGATTTTTCAATAGACCTAATCCTTCCAGCCGCACTACGGTTCTGGGGTCGATTAGGCCCTGGCAGAAATGAGTACCAGGTATCTTCCTTGGGGGTAAAGGGCGGCTGGCGCTTAAGGCCGCCTGTTAGCCGATCGTCTAGAAAATGTGGGAGCCTCGACGTCTCACAGCCCTATGAGCCTCCACGGCCTGTTGCAGGGATAGGTTTACCTTTTTGCACGGCGGTATATCCCAGAAGTTAGAACCCCTCATTACCACTGCTGTGATAACCTCAAATCCTGCATACGTGAGGCTGCCATTTCCGTACCTGCTCAGCTTCACGTTCCTGCCGCTATAGCCCACACATAAAGAACGTCCTTTATCCATGGAATAGATGGCTGCGCAGGGCTAAGTGACGTTTCTAGTAACTGGGAAACTTACCAGTAAGCATGTGGGAATCGAACTCCTGCCGTAGGTTCCTCAGTCAGACCCTGCATCGACCTGGGTGTACTCCTGTGAAGAGAACAGATCAATGTGCAGTGGCCGAACTGCTCACACATGTCTGCATTTCTCCTGTTCAGAGGTTTCGGAGTGATTTGTTTTAGCATCTGGGTGCAAATGAAACATATTATCATAAATTTTATTAAGGAGACGCAAAGAAATTGTCAGACAAACTACACCGTTGGATAGCGTCGAAATTTCCAGTATATTTACGGCCAAGATTCAACATCTTCTTGAAAAGCCTCCAATTGTTCAGCTACTCAAGAACTTCTCAGTATCTTATGTAGCCCGTGTTCACAAGAGCCCGTCGCTGGTCTCTTTCCTAAACCAGATTAATCCGGTCCGTACCACCCCATCATATCTCTCTAAGATCCATTTTAATATTGTAACGTGTTTCGTTACAGAAGACGCCGTAGAGATGGTTAATTGGTTTATTTAACAATCTTCAAATAACGGCTACAATTAATTATCACAATATTACGGGTTTCCACACTTTACAAACCCTACAACAAAATCTCTTAACACTATCTTCAAGAGTCTTCACGTATTAATAACGCGGGAGCTATACAAGTCTCCCTGAATTACACACTCCAGATATAACTGGTTATCACTGGTTATCGCACACGCGTCTGTAGCTCGTAACTTGCGAAATGAGAACTCGTTGGTAACGCACTGACTGGCTGACTGACTGTGAATAGCCTTCGCTGCTCCTTATGTAGCCTTGATCGGACAATTGTCGTCTGATGCCGTGTTGCTAGCCACGCTGTCCGGAGCTGTTGACTGCTGCCTAGCAACCGCGATATCCCTCGGTGACATCACCGCTGTTGATTCGCTTTGCATAGCTTCAAGGTCGCGGGGACTCGGCTAACGTCGGCTCCGCTCGGCTCACTTCGGCTCCGCTCGTGACGTCACCGCGCGTTGCGCTTTGCATAGCTACCAGGATGCGGGGTGATTACTCGCCTATTACGCGAGCGCTACGCTACCGCTACGTGCAGCTGGTGAGGTAGGGGTCAACATGTCACAATATTATCCACCCACCTATGTGTAGGTCCCAGAAACAGAAATGACGTGGTTCTCTGCAGTGGTTGGAACATTCAGAGTACATGACTACTTCGTAATTGCTGTACTGCATTTCTGGTTGGCAGCCATTTTCAACGTCCTTTTTGCCAGAGGGCGTGTCTCATACGAACTTAAGAGCTTGAAGACTAATGACCGCACAAAACCTGTCAAAGAGGCGACAGACTGGCTCCTTGGGAACTTTATTATATCCACCAAAACAACGCATTGCTTGCACAGGACATAGGAATACGTTACTTAAATCACAATCAGGATTTAATTCATGATCTGTAAACGAGTTTACAAATTATGTAATATAAATTTATAATGCTGGAAATAATATAAAGCTATCCTGTAACAGGCCGTGAAGGCCCATAGGGTTGTGAGACGTCGAGGCTGCTGCATTTTCTAGACAATCGGCTCACAGATGGCGGTGAGGTTGTCAGCCTTACGCACCGGCTACCCTTTACCCCCAGAAAGATCCCTGGTACGCATTTCTGTTAGAGGCTGAGTCGACCCCCAGGTCTTGATGCGGCTGGAAGGATTAGGTCAATTGGAACATGAGATGACCTCGTCGGGAATCGAACCCGCGACCTTCCGGCTTGTAGCATAGTGTCTCAACCTACTACGCTACCGCGTGCCTCCTGTAAGTAATACATATGTAAATAAATTTTAATAATCGTCTTACTGGAACGGTAACAAATTTAATCAAAGACTAGAAGGCGAACGGTGGCAGTACAGATAAGCTCCTACGATTCTGCAACATGTAGACCCGTTGCTATATGACGATCATGAAATTGGCCAATATACCAGATCCTTTTCTGGGCAACGGCTCAGTTAACACATTCCCTCGTCAACGGAAAACGGTTAGCATGCGAGAATGAATGGTGTTGTCTACGCGGTCCGCGTCGAGGAGTTATAAGGAAGATAACTGGGGTAAACACGTCCGTACTGTACTGGAGTCTATGAAGACAGGAATTGAGCACGTGAAGCTGAAGAATCTCCACTGTTAAAATCCGTTACCAGGAAACGGCTAGTGAAGACACTGTAGGCTGAAGAAGACTAAGCGTGGAATTATCTGTAGTGTGTAAATCAGCGATAGCGTTATTTTTTTTTCCTTGGCACTACAGCCCCAGTGGGCCTAGGCCTACCTCCATGAACTTCTCTGTTCACTTCGGTTTTTCTAGATCTTACATATGCAGTAGGACTCCTTGGGCGAGTGATCAGCTCGTCGCAAGGCCTCTACCTGTAGGCAAACACAGCAAAACGCACACAAACATCCACGTGAGTGGGATTCGAACCCACGATCCCGGCTTCCGAGCGAGCGAAGACAGTGCATGCCTTAGACCGCTTAGCTACCGTGACGGGCGCGATAGCGTTATAGTTATTTGTAATTACGAACTAAAAGTGATCAATATAGCCAGCAATCCAAACCCCATCAGTAGCCACGCAGTCACGTGACAGTACGAAGTTTGGCAAGCGTGCGGACGAAAAGAGCCATACCAACCTTATGAAACAGACTGTAACTCAAAACCGAAAGCATCGCAACCACGGATTACCAACGCAGTTTTGTCTCCTTAGGACCGATGTGATATCGAGCGTGGGTCCCGAAAGTAAGCTTGTGGTCTGGATATTGAATCCAGTTGACTGGCATAAGAATCTGCTCTCAGAGGCTGGCAGACCCTCCACCCAACTCGCGCGTGACGCTAAGCTCATTATGAGACAGCTTCCCGGCACTCCGGCACTGTGAAGCCAGCGAGAGACGTCAGTAGCTGCGAGCGCGCGCATCAGCTGTCGGTTTCAATTTCATCTCATCTCACCCCATCTCCCTTCCACCCCTCTCATGCTTCGTTTTACTTTTACTGTATTTATTATTGATACATTTACCCATTTACTTTATTCATTTGTCACGCGGTAACGTCTCCTTATGCACCTCTTATACTTTTGGCGCCACTAACTGCCCTCTCACCTTACCTTTTGTTGAACTCAATTATTGTATTATCTTCTCTCGCCCACACACGTTTTCGCACTTGGAGATATTTCTTTCTTGTACTAAATTTTATCTCAGGGTTGTTTCATTTATAAGGAGGTGAGGTTTGTTGATTCGGTAGAGCTGAGGGTCTCTTTATCTCAGAGCCTTGAACGGGCCACAACTCAGAGAAGCAAGAATGAACGCAAACTACAAAAGCACATATATAGTTCAAATGAATTATTATTATTGAACACTGAGCCATTTCTTAATACAACTTCAAAAATCAGTAACTTTAGCTTATTTGCCGGCACACACGCACACACACACACACACACACATCAAGTTTCGATGGTTTATTTGTTACACAATTTAATCTTTCTCTGATTCACAACACTTTATGCTTGTAGTCTTACTTGTTATAGCTTACAACTGACTAACGCCAGTTTACTTCTGTAAACAAAGAGAGCGGTGAGTGTAACTGACACAAGTTTTCCGTCTGATCTCTGCAAGGGCCGGTGTGTAAGTTTACGTCTTGTTTCTAAGAGATCCGGTGTGTAACTGACTTGCTTTCGAACTATCAGGTCCTTATGCGGACGGCGCATAAAGCTGACAACCTTACCGCCATCTGTGAGACGATTGTCTAGAAAAGGTGGGAGTTTCGACGTCTCACAACCTTGTGGGCTTCCGCGACCTTTTACATGGATAGCTTTACCTTTTGCCTTCTTTATTTATTTCGCTTTACCAGCCTTCTGTGTACATTTTATGGCCACAGAATCCCTTTGAGTTTACACCGCTCCCATTGGTTCGCTCTTAGCCCCAGTTCTCGTCCTCCCTTCTATATATTGCTAACTATATTCCTGCATATGTTTCTCTTTTATCCTGAAGATGGAGACAGTAGGTCCATCTAAAACTGGGAAACATATCTGATGACACGGCGCCACATCACAAGAGGCAGTAGTCATCTTACCGTCACAAACATTCGAGCTCCTGTAGGATCAAGTACTTCCTCTTCTCCGCGTCGTCCAGACCGGTTTGGGGCCCACACGGCTTCCTATCTAATGGGTGTCGGGGTCTCTTCCCCCGGAGTAAAGCGGCAGGGACGTGACGCTGACCACTCACCTCAAACTGGTGCTGAGGTCAAGAAAATGTGGATCTATACATCCATTCCCCAATACGCCTTCATGGCGTGTACTTAATTAATTAAGCACAGGGAGAAGTTTACCTTCTACACAGACTGAGGGAGTTTGAGAACAGGGTGTTGAGGAGAATATTCGGACCGAAGAGGGATGAAGTGACAGGAGGTTGCAGAAGACTGCATAATGAGGAGCTCCATAATTTGTACTCTTCGCCAAGTATAATTAGAATGAACAAGTCAAGGAGGATGAGATGGGAATGGCATATAGCACGAATGGTGGAGAAGAGGAATGCATATAGGATATTGGTGGGAAAGCTAGAAGGAAGGAGACCACTGGGAAGACCAAAACGTAGGCGGGTGAACAATAATAATAAAATATATGGACTGGATTGAACTGGCTCAGGATAGGGACCGCTGGAAGGCTCATGTGAACACCGTAAGCGTGAGTCCTTAGGCATTTGAACGGGATTATGTAGCAGTGTAAACAGCGGAATCGCGGTGGCGATGTGAAGTGTATACGGTTAATTAGTTACGAATAAGTCACATTTCGAAAGCGTCATAATTTGCCATTAGCGTATATCTATTTTAATGATTAAGGAATTAATCACGCTCCTTTTCGATCTGTTATTACGAATCGTCACGCGATTTGTCACTGGAACTGGATCCGTTGATTTAGAATAAGGGCATGTGTTAACGTACAAAATTCCATTCGCGGTGGAATGGAGTCGACTGTCCTTAGCAGAAATGAGTACCAGGAATCTTCCTCTGAGGTAAAGGGCTGTCGGCGCGCAAGGCTGAGAACCTCACCGCCATCTATGAGTCGATTGTCTAGAAAATGTGGGAGCCCCGACGTCTCAGAACCCTATGGTCCTCCACGGCCTGTTGCAGGGATAGCTCCTTCAGAGTCAGTGACGAGACGCACTGGACGGAGGGTCCGAAGCAATGCTGTGAGTACTGACCACCAGGCTGTACCCAAGTCCATCATCATCGGAATCTCTTTGTAGAGGCATGGCGTGAAGCTGATGGTTACATAGCATCCTTCAAGGCGACAATTTGGTTGCAATCGAAAAGATGCCATAAACACCAAAGTGAGACAAGTTTATGGCTCACAACCTGTTCCTGATAAACACGTCCGATACATCCCGATTCAGCTTCATTCTGACGTTTCTTAATTCTTTTTTTTTTTTTTTCAAAACAAGTATGGAGTGAATTTTATAAACGAGTTAGATTCAAAATGGATTCGAATGAAGGGAGGGACGGACTTATCCCGTTCTTGCGGTCGTCATTAGAGGGACCCAGCAGAACACAGACGCGGTCTAACCACCGCTCCCGTTTCGTTTATAAGCCATAAACATCATTTCAATCAGGTAATCTCTCGTTTCCATGGTTACGCAAATATAACGAGGCCGTGTGTCTATACAGAATGTCTCAGAAATGAAATAGCAATTCACATCGCATTACATCAAGAGAATAAAGAAAACCCTCGTTCTGTTTATAGAGTTCGCTGGCAACAAGACGGAAAACTTGTAAGGTGATGCGAGACGTTAAGAGTCTTCCAGCAACCGCTGAAAAATCTGTCCGTTTTCTTGAAATTGAATAGAAAGTCAGCATTGAAATTCACGCATACACAGATCTACAGGGTGATTCTGAACTATTGTCCGGTTTGAAAATTATAGGTCATGGAAACCCCGACAATAATTTAGAATCACTGTGTATATTAATTTAGTTGTTAGAATTAATATCTCTAAAACTGGTGGCGAAGAATATATCTGAGGTGAGCTAACTGAATTCGTTTGAGGATAACGAGGGACAGACTACGGAGCAACATGTTCGTCCCCTTACGCGAGATAACGTGCTATAGCTCTTGTCACTTGTTTCGATTTTGGATGAAGTAATGAAGTGTACTCGTGGTACAGACCAGGGTTCCGATTTGTGCTCAGCGGGGCTCAAGGAATCCGCTGCTGCCTTCTCTACTGACGTTACTGAATTCTTGAATTAATACTAATCGTTTCCCGATGAGGTCATTGGACTTCTTAAGTGACCTAATTCTTCCAACCGCACTATGGCCCTGGAATCGACTCAACCTTTGACAGAAATGAGTACCAGAATCCTTCCTGGGGTAAAAGGCGGCCTGCGCGTAACGGTGATAACCTCAACGCCATCTGTGAGCCGATTGCGTAGATAATGTGACAGCCTCGACGTCTCACAACCCAATGGGCTTCCATGGCCTGTTGCAGGGATACCTTTACTCTATTTACCTTTTACGTCGCCAAGAGATAAAAAAGTTACTTTAATTATGTGGGATACTGAATTTGCATATAAATTATTTACACTCTGTAGTGTAGTTACTGAAAGTGTCTTCAAATGCCCCACGAAGAAAAGGAATCGTCCATGGGGTATTTTCCACTGGACTCAATGTAATAGCGCAGTAAATAGAATTCGGCACCTCAGTGTATGTCCACCAGCACGAATATTCGTGAATCTGGGATTATGGAATCGAATGCTACTGAAACCCAGGGAAGTGCGTAGGTAGATACAGCGCAACGCAACAAGCACAATCAGGAAAGTGCGTAGGTAGATGCAGCGCAACGCAACAAGCACAATCAGGGAAGTGCGTAGGTAGATACAGCGCAACGCAACAAGCACAATCAGGAAAGTGCGTAGGTAGATGCAGCGCAACGCAACAAGCACAATCAGGGAAGTGCGTAGGTAGATACAGCGCAACGCAACAAGCACAATCAGGGAAGTGCATCATCTAATTTATGCCCAAATTATTAACCGTTACGCAGTTGTGAGGAGGCGTGGCACTCGACAGTTACTGCTGGCACATTCTTAAACATTATTTAGAATGTATAACGTTGATTTAATATTCTGAAGGAAAAAGTTGTCACAACAAAGAGTTGTGTACTGCAGTTAGTCTTGTAAACAAAATGTGGATCGGACGAGGCAGCGAAGTATGAACAAACATGAGGCATTGTGCAGAGAGTTGTGTTTGTGTTCCGGTTTCCTGGCTCTGCCTCGCCCTCGATGATTTATACTCGTAGCAATTCTGAGCGCACTCAACTGAGCTGCGCATACTGCGTCTGGGATCCTTGGATTCATGAAGAGAACACACTCTATATCATCAATCACCACGAACAATAGCACTACAGTAGTACAACTAAGTCGTTATCATTAACTTTATAACAGCGCAGTCCGACACAGGAGCCTGCCAAGTTCCTGAGCCAGTTCCATGCACTTTTCATCTCGTGACTGTTTCGATCTTCCATGTGGCCGATTGCAAGAAAGACTCTTCGTCAAAATTTCTGTGTATATTTCTCGTGTCTCTCGTCCATGCCACGGCTCCCAGACCTCGCTACGTCACTGTTCCGCTAACACAGCCCCAGGTCTCTTGGATGAAACGTATAAATACGAAGTTCCTCAATGTGTGATTACAGATCAGTTCGATTCGTCCATCTTCGGTCGACATATTTTCCATACTTCTTAGTCTTGCAAAGATTTGTAATGTATTCTTTTTGTTGTTGTGACGACCACCACCACGCATGTCATGAAAGCGATTTTACATTGGCGATTCTGCGAAATGGAAGATTATGGAAACGTCTAACCATCTCCATAGAGCAGAGGTCCTACAGAGATATAGTTACATAGCAACGGGTCTACATGTCACATTATTTAATGCACAGAGCTCTGTGTTCGCTTAGCCTATAGACGTTCATGGCAAATTTTGGAAGTGCTGAAAGAAGTTCACTACATAAAACCAGGTGTTGTTCAAATCTGTGGTCCTGCGCCCCCTGCAAAAATACGTGCATTTGGGTAACCCCCCCCCCCATCTATGCCGACCAGCAAAAAGTTCAGTTATGTACACTGTTGCAGTCCCTCTCTGGCTCCACGGTGGCAGCACGAACCTAAATACCGTTGCAACCTCTCAGTATCTACAAGTAAGCTTAATTGTTTAAGCACCACGCGATGAAAACACGTGGGACAGTGCAGGTATAGCCCCACCGTTCTTGACCTCGGCTTTAGATGGAGGTGAATCGTCAGCTTCAAGTCTAGGCCGCTTTAACCTCCTTAGAAAAAGCCCTTAATATCGATTTGATAGGAGCCTGGGTGAGTCCCACAGCCGATTTAAGTGTTGTGGGGCAGAGATCATATCCTGCCCCTGTCGGGAGTCGAAGCCAGACCGTCCAGCCTGTAGCCCGTTGCTATACCGGCTGAGCCTATCCAGGATGCTGTGTAGTCAAGAGAATAATCGCGAAATGCTTGACTGGTTGTAGCTACATTTTCGAAAACCATCTACATTAAATCTTACAGACTTGAGAAAACTGTATGTTGAAATCGACGACATCTCTTAGTGTATGTCGCGACTCCCTTGGGGGCTCGCGACCCATAGTTTGATAAACCATCACTTGGCCCCATAAATCATAGTCTTACGATGTAATTCGCTTGATTTAACAGCAAATGACTGTACATTTTGCTCGCAGAGAGTATAAGTTTTTATGCGATTAAAATAACAGCGTTTTTCTACTATTATTAAGATGAATTTCAGACTTCAAAGAGTTGATTGATATCAGAATTTGTTGATACGACTAATGTATGTGATGGCAGAAATTTTCTCTTGCCGATTTCATAACAGAGGTACCAACAATTGAAAGACTACGCCGTTGCGGTCCGGACTGTTAAATCTCTTACACTTAAGACAGTTATACAGGGTGTTCAATCAAGGAGGAAACTTCGCAACACCGTTAACCGGGTCCAATATTCTTCACAGATTGCTGCTGTAACTGTAACGGCTCGCGTTTATCGGCGCTAATGACTTTTCTGCTATCAGCTGTTAGAGTAGCAATCTGTGAGAAATGTTGGGCTGGGTCAGCGGCGTTGCGAAGCTTCCTCCTTAACTGAACGCACTGTATAACTTCCTGAATTAATCCTGCTGACATATTGCAGCTTTTTAACAGAACAGGAGCTCCGTCGTAAAGACGAGATATCGCCCGCTTGTGTAAGACTTCCCAATAGGAGTTGCTTTAATCTGACAAGATAACAAAAATGGTTGTGGCAGGAGCACACGGACTTGAACCCATCACATCAAAAAGTATTCTCTTCTCCCCCAGTACCCAACATATGACAGAGGGGAGGTCACCGAAAGTCTTTTCATAAAATGCCGGTTTTGAGAATGGAATTCGTCTCAATTTTACCCTGATACTTTCAGTCCCTCAAAAAAAAAGTGTAACGAATTACATTAGACTCCCATGCACTTGTCCTTCTCGTGTGTTACATGCTGCAAAACGGGAAGATTAAATTATAGCGTAAACACAGATTTTTGTCTCTCACTTAATTTAGTTATTAACCGCTTGAAGCGTGGGCTTCATCTAAATGCTATGTAAGCATTCAGTTCCTACCTCACAGGGAACGATATGTGTCCCGTACAATGGTCAAACGTTTGATGATGTTTAGGGAAATAGTCGCTGTTTATTCTGAGAAGCACAAGAGACGAGTAAATAAACGGCATGGGAGGGTGCTTAGAATTTATATTAAAGTTGAGTTGTACACAATAATCCCTGTGCTTCGAAGCACAAAATGTGGAAGGCAGAACGCAATGTACGGTTGTTTGAACTCAAAAGAGCCCAGCAGAATTTTAGACCTAACAGAGATAAATTTCAAAGCAATGAACCTAATTTCTATTCTATTTTATATTCTTCGCCTACATTTATGACAGAGACTGGATCAACCTTTGTGCTATTACCTAGACGCAGGTGGAGAATTAAAATAAAATGTAAACAAAAGAAGCTATTCGTATAACAAGCGTTGGAGGTCCCTAGGGTTGTGAGACGCTGAGGCTTCTATATTTTTCTGCACAAACGGCTCACAGATGGCTGTGAGGTCAGCCTTACGCGCCTGCCGCCCTTTCCCCCTGGAAAATTCCTGGTACTCATTTCTGCTAGAGGCTTTGTCGATCCCAGGGTCCTAGTGTGGCTGGAAGGATTAGATCAATTGAAAAATCCAAAGACTGTCAAACCGCAACCTTCCGGCTTATAGCACAGTGGCCCAGTCAACTACGCTACAGTGTGCCCTCAATGTAGAGAGAAATTTGGTTGGGAAAATTGAAAGACCACTTCAGTTATGTAAACGCAAGGTGAAATACTCGCATTAGTTTGAAGATGTGTACCGGATTGAGCTGGCTCATGATAGGGCCCAGGTTGCTCTATTATTTATTTTATGTGCATATGTAGATGAACTCATTACATTGGCCAATATTGAAACATTATTTTTACGTCTGTTAGCGACTATAGAAGGGGGTTGAATTGGTAATCTGATTTATTTGTCCCTTTGATACAGCGCGTGACTATACTTTATAGTTCATTGTTACACATACACTAGTGTCCACAGTCACGTCTAAAATGTCGTTGCTTGGTAGCGGCTTCCAACTGCGGACGTTCCCCTTACTGTGGGCTCCCGAACTGACCCCGTTCCTCAGCTATCAGCTTCTAACAGCAGCAGCTCACAACGACTGAACTGCTCAGTACATCAGGGGATATTGCGATAGCAGCAGGACTGACGGACATTATTATACCATGGGGACACTTCTCGTTGCATTTCACTAAGTATTAAGCATCACCACCATCGTAGTCATAGAAACTAAAAGGTTCTGGTAATATTGTTACGAGCAAGTTGATTCATCCTGTAACGCTTGTGTTGAATTCTGGAAGTGCCTGGTTCGAAGCTCGACAGGGACACCGACTGTCCTGACTGACGTTTTCGTTGTTTTCATCAGTCACTGCAGGCAAATGTCGGAATTGTGCTGGAAGTTACGCCACAACCCCCCCCCTTTTTTTTTTCCTTGGCACTACAGCCCCAGTGGGCCTAGGCGTACCTCCATGAACCTCTCCGTTCACTTCGGTTTTTCTAGATCTTACACATGCGGTAGGACTCCTTGGGTGGGTGATCAACTCGTCGCAAGGCCTCTACCTGTAGACAAACACAGAAAAACGCACACAAACATCCATGCCCGGAGTGGGATTCGAACCCACGATCCCGGCTTCCGAGGGAGGGAAGACAGTGCACGCTTCAGACCGCTCGGCTACCGTGACCGGCTGCCACAACCTCTTACATTCATGAATTTCCCAATTCGTCTGTCATTAATGGCAGGACTATTCGACGCTACGAGCATGTGTAGATTCTAAAGGGTTCTGACACTCAGAATTACTTAGTTCTTGGGCTGCTTCCATCGTCCGGTGTTCTAGAAAGTAGAAAAGGCGACGTTTCGGAAACGGGGTCTGTTTCCGTCCTCAAATGAGGGGGAAGACACCTACTCAGTTGAGTCCCTTAGAAAGAGCTAACCTCAATCCAGTGTCTGAGGTTAAGTCTTTCTAAGGGACCCAACTGAATATGTGTCTTCCCCCTCATTTGAGGACGGAAACAGATCCCGTTTCCGAAACGTCGCATTTTCTACTTTCTAGAACACCGGACGATGGTAGAAGTCCAAAAACCCAGTAATTCTACGAGTATGTGGTCTGAGATACTTTTATAAATAATGAACCATAAGTAAATAAAATAAATAAATGAGATATTATTGGTCAATTCCTGCTCGTAAACATGGTGTGACCGTCTCTTCTTTGGTCTTCCAACATTTCTTCTTCTTCGTTATGATATTTCCAAGCCAGTGTATCCCTTGTTTCAGGTAAAATATAGAGAACTTGCCTTTATACCATGCGTCAGCTTTCATTTTCTACAAATGAGATTTCCATACGGCGACCTGATGCCGGCAGAAATGATATTTCGCATTTCCACTTCCATTGTGCATTTCGGGCATAATATCAGCTAAATCCGAAGGTTAATCTTGCAGGTAAAACCCACGGGTGGACGGGCGAGATATCCTGATTATGTCCGTTTTATGCAAGGGGGAGAGATAAAAATATCATTATTTGTGCGGCAGTTGGAATGTAACCCGTTCGGCCTGCTAGCATGGCTCCCAAGTGAACCATCAATTTACTTTTGTGCTAAAGCAGTTCTCTTTGTATCTGTATTGACTTACAATTATTTCGTACAGATAAAGCGAAAAACGTCGATTGTACAAAGAACAGACTGCCAGGAGGGGAGTTGTAGTTGCAGCATCGCTACATAAAAAAAAAAGGTTTGAAGCAGAACGGAAACCGTAAATCTCCAGAGACACTGTGGTCCTTGAGTAACGAAAAAATATAATTAAACAGCATTTCGGGTGAAATAATGGCATCTCTGCTCTCCGAAGCAGTTAATTATTATTTAGTTTCGCTGCACCTGTCGCTATCAGCTGTCTCACAAACGTCAGACAGCAGCCTACATGAATGCCAACAAGACGCATGAGCAGTGAAAGTGCGTAGGTAAAGCCCGGCGCTTTATTTACGTTGCCCCTAAATGGCGCAATGCTGGCAGTCTACGGTTCAATCGCTTTACTTTCGGGGAAAGAATTCAAGGCTCTCATTACTGCACGAGTGTCTTGGTAAGCGCTGTAGTGGGGCGAAACTGGGTTGCCTGAGTGACTGCAGCTATAGAAACTCTTACATTCGGTGAGAGCGACTTCACGTTAGGCTGACGGGGAAATCCCTCTTAAGTTGAAGTAATTTCTATTCCAGTCCCTTTCTGATGAGCAGTTGCTACAAATTGTTATACATGTTAGTGCAATTGTGAGAGACTGATTAGTGCACTCGGTGACATATATTAGTGTTTTGTGAGAGATGGCTGGTAAGTGTACTCTCTGTTCGACATATTAGTGTATTTATGAGTGAATGGCTGGTAAGTGTACCAAGCACGCCTTGTCTGATAACCATTGTAGGATTTTGAGGGTCTCACAACTCTGTGTTCTGAGATAATCGCCGTTGAATGTCAACGACGTTTCGGAGCTGTGCTTGTTACATTATTGGTGCACGTTTCTTGCTTGTCTTCTTCTTAGGCCCTTAAAATGGAGGTGACATTCCTCCGAAACGTCGGTTGAATTTAAAGTGACTACACGGTGATATATTCATGAAGATAGAACTCTTTGAGAGCCATTGTTCTAGTGGTATGATGCTCAAATCACATCGTATGAAAATCTCTTAATTGGTTCCAAATTTGTTGAGAGGGACAGACACAAGCAACGTCATTAATGAACCTAAGAAACAACAATAATGATTTAAATGATCGGGCACCCACGGGACACTCTGTATAACAGGCTAAAAATTTGTGTCAGAGTTGCATAAGACCTTTTTGCGCCGCCAGTTAACAGTTGCCTTGGGAGTGTCGTTTTACGATCGCGAGAGCAAACATTCCAACCCAGCGTCCCGGTTTCACGACCAGTCGAGTGCATATAAAATTGCAGTAATAACTTATATTATTCTTTAAGTCTGCCCAAGCAGCTCTCGTGGCGGCAGGGAAGGTTATGAACCATAGGTACCGCACCTGGGGTAACACCCTGCGCAGTGCTACCAACTTGCAGCTTCCGACCCTAGTCAGTAACACATTTACATCGTAAAATGTAGGGATTATATTCGTAGGGAACCTGGTTCGTATCTCGACTAGAGTATAGACAATCCTGACTAAGAGCTGTACATGATTTTCCCCAGTTCTTTTTGGCTAGTTCTGTTGTGAGAAATGTTGATATAACTTAATGCCCTACTGGGTATAGTGCGTTTTATTATTTGAATGTGAGCATAGCACACCCCACTCTGTAACCAGTCAAGAGATGAAGCCATCAACTGGAACACCGGGTGTGTGATAATTGGCTGCCCAGTCAGGGGAGTCGTACATCTCACGAGGATGGCGATAGATGAGTATGGAACAATGATAGAATGGTGACTAGCAAAGGAAACCCTGTTTCACTGCTCTTTCGTTCACTGGAACTCCCGCACGAAATCACTCCACATTGAATCTGAGGCTCCTCTGTCAGAATATAAGTTTCTATAAAATTCGTAATTTTATTTCGAAAAGTGATCCTAAAATGTAAGATGGTGGAAACATGTAATAGGCCGCTATTTAGTTTCTGGTACCTCTTGTGACAATTTTCCCAGGATACAACCTCCGATACAAAAATGCTGTATGGCTCTACAGTCCTTTTGTTGAACCTTGGCCGCTTTTTCAGTTTCTTAATCTTATACACACTCGGTGGGACTCCTTGGACTGGGGATCCGCCCGTCACGAGGCCACTACCTACACACAGAATAAACGCACACAGATATCCATACCTCGAGTGAGGTTTGAACCCACGATCCCAGCGTTCGAGCAAGCTAAAACAGCCTTAGACCGCGCGCCCACTGTGATCGCCGATACATAAGCACACTCGCCCTAAATTGCTTGTGACCTAGATGCAAACTACACACAGGAAACAGGGCTCATACGGTATTACAGTCTGCAAGCTCCTAATTAATAGTTATAAAACGTCCAGTAATTTACCGATGAAAACGAACATTGTAAGCGTAGAGATAATTTGGCTGCAGAAGGCAATGAAATTGGCTTCACTTAGCTTAGAGACACATGCAGAAACGTCGCTCCATTTTCGTGAATGTTGCCCGTGTAATCGCAAACTGAAACCGGCCAGGCAGCAGCAATGTAGCAGAAGTACACAGCGTTGCCAGATTTGTCTTTCATTGGTCATGTATCGCCTCACTCTGTATATATCAGCCTGTTTAAGGTAACTGACTCCTTGGAACAGAGTGCTTGAGAAGATCAGAGTCGCTCAGCTGGTTAAGAAATTCCCTCTCAGTTGCTGAACCAGAAGCTTCATTACCGTGTTCACAAAAGCCAGCAGAGAAATGTCCCACAGATTTGAGTTGGTCTTGCGTGAGGTCTGAAGTTGTCATGACGTTGAATATTATCATTTTTTGGCGTGATAGTTTTTAATCTGCTACACATGTACCAACATTTCGGGAGAACCTACTGCCTCTGTCATCAGGGTGGCAGAGTGACTACCCTGAATGTTGGTATCAACCTACCAAACTACATGACGTCACATTTCAGCAGACTATAATCAGAGCTAATCATTTTCCTCGACATACTTGACAATTATGGGGCTCTTAATTTTCGTTAGTTAACCGAGGTTAATATTTTAGTGAACTCGGTGCAACTTACGATGTCGTTTCGTTCTCATTTAATATAACACGATAAGCGCCTCGCAGTTCGTGTTTCAGACCTCCCCTATCGACATTCCGACACGAGAAGTTGCCTATATAGAAGGGGAGAGAGGCAATTTTAGCAATACGTCGTAACCTGGAGACAGTTTATGGATGCTCTGTGTTAGATTACAAGAGGGGCGTAAGTTGCAACTTGAATGAGAGAAGCTCTTATTGAATTTCATCCAGACCGCATCGGAAATCGAAGTACATCAACTGCCAGGAGTACCCTTCGACATATATTTCCCTTCCAACCGCTTAGCTGGCTCAAAAATTAACATTTATAAAACGAAGATTTTACAGTATTCGAAAGTTGTTCGATACAAGCCCAAAACGTTTTGATCTGGCCGCACATAGAATGTTACACGGCGTGCTACAGTGTAAGTCAACGGCTAGATGAAAAGTAAATATGGACTTTGCGCCTGCGCTGTTTCATATTTCAGAATCTGTAAAGGCCGAGACGTTTGCATGATTTAAAGCCAGCTGATGTACTCGGCTTTGCCCGGGCCAAGTGCAGGATGCTGGCCAACTAAAAGCGTGATCTGAATGTTGTTACTGATATATAAAGTAATGGAACAGCTTTACCGTTCTACCTTTACAGTGAATTTAAATACAGAAAAATGACGGCTTAAGGCCCTCACAGGAATGACTGTGAAAACGTGTATTTTCTGGGATATAACGACGAGGTGTAGGTGATAGTAAGCCGACGTTTCGGAGGAAGGAAGCGCGTCACTCCTCAGGGCCGAAGAATAAACCACGTAAGAAACCAGCATGGAGACGGCAACAAACACAGCTGGTCCTACAGTCTCTTCCACCACATAAATTCGCGTTATTAGTATTCATGTTACTGAAACAACAAATGTACGATTACGTCTATAGTTATAACACGTTCATACCAAGTTTAATAGAAATCCGTCAGTCACTTAAATTATTAAGGTTAGGGAAACGCTTGAACAGACAGTTATGCCGTCGCTAAAAGACTGTGTTTTCTTGCTTGTAAGGATAAGAGTCCAAGGATAAGAATCAGTGCCCCCCCACGCCAATCGGCAGTGATTCTCGTGGAGGAACTGAGGCAAAGCAGGAAACCTCAGAAGAGCGTACTGACACAAGGCTTCTCACTGGTTACAGTGATTACGCAACGTATTTGCTGCACGCCTGGACAGACGCAACCAGATAGCTTGCCCCTTGCAATTAGAACCCCAGCAGCCATTTTGGCACAATTTCCGTATGATTGGTACGCCCTTTGTTTCATTTCTTCTCCACTTTATTCTTCCTCTCTCTGTCTTCTTCGAAAAGACCCTTTGGTCCCGTTCCTAATGACAGTAAAAGCGGGAGAGTCGACGGGGTGGTTCGACGAGAATAAAAAACGACAAACATGGAAGAAATTTTCTTACTTTATTCTTCAAAGAACTTCATGCAGTCTCTCGCAGGAATATCGGCGCTGTGCACGTTTTAACGAGACTGGACCGACAGCTGCTACCAAGAGGCCTCGTCCTAACAGTTGTCTGTCAGAAAGGCGTTGAAATAATGACGTTAGGGTTCTAAAGATTTGATTTATAGCGCTATGCTACAGGCCGGAAGTTGGAACGTTCGATTCCGGATGACGTCATTGGATTTTTCAATTCACCTAATCCTTCCAGCCGCACTATGGCTTCAGCCTCTAACCGAAATGAGTACCAGGAGTCTTCCTGGGTGTACAGGGCAGCCGGCGCATAAGGCTGACAACCTCACCGCCATCTTATAAAAGATCGTGGACGCCCATAGGGTTGTGAGACGTCGAGGCTTCCACATTTTATCCAGACAATCGCATCCTGGCAGCGGACTTTCTGTAACTTCAAATCACATATGAAGTCATCTTTTCACAACGTAATTCCTTTCTGGTCATTATTCTGCGGCTGCCAACTCATTTCAATTCCTCTGCTCCCAAGCTCATATCGCGGCAGTCTGGCGTCCCGAAACTCGACTAACTCTTCTTTATAACCATTTTACACGGACCAAGCAGAAACATTGTCTAATGTTCGGAAGGCGAGTTTACAGCACCGTTACATAGCAACTGAAGTTACTCTCGATTGTTGCTTGCGCATTCGCTGCCGCTGAAATGTATTTATCTGATATGATAATCTATTCTGACTTCGCTGCTCCGGCTTTCGGGCGTCATATCAGCATTTTCTGTGCCTTGGTTTGCATGAAAACGACAAACCGACAAATATTATGAAGCTAATTGCGGGATGAGTGCGGTAAAGTTGATAATCCACGTTTATCGAAAAAAAGGAATATGTGCTTTACGTTCTTATTAAGAAGATTACATCATATGTATTTGCAGGAACTTTGCATTACTCAGAATGGCAGAAATAATGACAGGTTCTTTATACGGGCCGGGATGAGTTCTGTGTTCTGTGCAGTTCGTTGGAAGACGGCCTTGACTTCCAAACAAACTGCACGGCGTTATATCCAAGAAGACAGGACTTCTCATAACCATGAGATCCTACTTATTATCCAGCCGATTTCAACATGGCTGCCATGACAGGTGATGCAGCACAACCTCGTGACAAAACAGTTCGCATCATGTGGCCTGTTGTTTCAACAAGCACTAGATGCAGCCCGACTTACAGCATTTGTAGTGGCGGTGTTATGGCAAGGTAAAGCTTACTGTTCTCACTGAGGCTCTTATTGGATCGGATCCCTAATATCCTGTGCTACGTAACGTGAAAGTGGCAAAACAAACAAAAAACACGTCTGTGCTTCCCCACTAGAAGTACGAATATTATTGCACTCGTGAAAAACCTGTCTCTTGAATTTGATCGATTTGCCCGTTTCCAGAACAATTGAATATGGATCTATTTTTGCAATGCCGGCAGTCTGTCTTTCTGCATGTCTGCGCGCCTCTCTCTCGCCTGAGCGGTTTCACGGATTGTATTCATTACCCGGTATTCACGAGTTTATCCGGCGTAGGTCCGTGCACGGTGAATATGAATATTCTGGTTTCAGAATTTGGGGACCCCTGGAGGGGCTCCGAAAGAAGTGCATATTTTCCAAAGGATTACTACGATTTTCANTGTTAGTGACTATAGACAGGGTAATTGGATTTACTGAACACTTTATACACAACTCGAAACTACAAGTAACTTTAACGTTATCGCTATATCACACACTAACGTTCATTAGAACACATACTTAAGTCGTCTCAGTCTGCTGTAGCATCATCAGTCGTTATCTGGTAACGGCTTCAACGGCGGACGTTCCCGAAATATGCCCGTTCGATAGCGTCAGTTTTTGTATTACTTTCGCCGTATCACGGTTTGGGAACCGCTAAGTTAAGTGTTTGGTTATCGTCTGTAGCAGATTTACTTTCATCCCTCTCGTCTTTCCGTCTGTAAACTGGAAACACTGTTTGTGTTTGGAAAGCAGCGGGCAACGCAAACAGGACTTCAATTACGTCGAAAGTGAACTGTTTCCTTGTGTTCGCTGTCCGATCGACCTCCAGAAGGTCAGTGTACACAGGCCTGTGGTTTCAATTGCTTCGTCGCTTCAGTTTCGTTGGTTATAGAACTGCTGTTGTGTTCGCTTCATATGCGGTTCGCTGATTTTCAAGACTACAGTTAATGTATAATTACGTCGTCTCCAAGGGCTTCTGGGAACTTAAGAGAATGGTATCTCTGTAGTACTCACAACATAGGATGGTCTCATGTATTGACTTTAATTAACTTTTGCTGAGAGTCGGATCAAGCAAGCGCTGTCTCGTCTTACACGCGTTTGCCCTCACGTCTGCGCAGGTACAAGACCTTACCAAGAACATAAAGAGAGAATGCCACTTACATATTTTGGGATCTCATTGAACCGTAACATGCACCAGGATATTTGGTTATTAAACAGTTTTAAATTTGGGTATAAATATTGTGCAATTTCCTTTTTTTTTTTTATCTTTACCTTATTTCGAAAGAACACTATGCTTTTTAGATTACCTTGCTGTCTGCCCCACCCTAACAACTGTAGGCTAAATATGGGGCAATGTGAAATACTCCTGTAAGCCGGAATATTCGAACAAAAGAGCAATTGATAGGCAACGGCTAGGCAAACACGTTCCCGCGGCAAGTAATATATATTGTGACGAATGTGACCATATGCTAGGAAACAAGGCCTGGAGGCCGGAATAGCAACAGAAGCGGAAGTCCATTTGCTAGGCAACGGCTCACTAGTTTCCGCTACAACGGGCAACAGACCAAAACACGAACTGTACGGTATGGGGGCCGCTCTTCGGTCCTCCCCGAATTTATAAGAGCGAGTTCATTCGTGAATTCGAGCGATTCATTCGTAAGAGAATTTAGAAGGCAGTTTAATAATTGAGTCAAGGGTTAACCAGCGGACAACGGAAGCTGGAGAAGTTGCCGACTCGTAAATGTGAACCAAGCCAGTCACAGTGGAAGACAAGATACTCGTAGTCAGTAAGGAATGGATCTTAAGCAGTCATTGATAGTGAGCTGTCATAATTGATTGTAATTGTAAAGGACCAACCAAAAAAAACCGCTTCCAACAATACTTCGACTGTTGCATGCATGTTCGTTCCGCGGGAATTATTTTATCGAGTTGTTGTCTAGAAACGGTCGCCACGCGGACCGCAGAAAACACAGCTCTTCTGCTGCTGCGTGCGTGTGTGTTTTGGGCGTTACATAGTAACGGCCGCTGTTACAGAGCCACCGCGTAGCCAAATGTACCCAGGGAATATTGGTCAATAAAAACACCCATGTACCTTGTTGCATTTTGAGGTACTGCGTGGTAGCGGGTTCGAATATTTCCACCGTAGCCCTTCGAGTCGTAGGATGCTACGAAAAGGGAACCCAGTGCTTGGAGTTATAACTGGGTCACCTGTTCGTGGGGGATGTAAATACAAGGACCTGTCCCTCCAGGTTGGGGAATCTCGAATCTGAGAATGTAAAATGTGGTCATGAGTTCCGCGGGGCTCTGACCTCAGAATGACTGCGCTGGCGAGGACCAGCAGCAGTTTTAAACGGCAGACCCATCCTCTCGTCAGAGAGTACGTTACATAAGAACTATAACCGCAAGGGTTCAGTTGGAAAATATAACTACTGGTCGTCAGTCTTAAGGGGCTTGTCACCAAGACGAACTGATTGGCGATAGACCGCCAGTCGTGAAGTAAACTCTGAAATCTAACTGTGGTTTAGTCTGACCCTGCTAAGAGGTGAGATCGGGTGTATTTGCCCTGCACAACCCCGCTTCGTGTTCTGCTCTGCTCTGCTCTGGTTTTGTGGCACTAAAACTTTCATGCGACCTTTGGAATGTGGGCAGCCCCGACAACGTGTCGCAGTAGTGGAGGCTATATCACGTGGTTTAGTATGTCACACCGAATGAAGTCGATGAGGCGCCGATGTTTCTGTACAGACTCGTCGGATTGAGGCTGTCAGCACGTGACATCCTTTCAGCTCTTCTCGCTTGGGTTCTATCTTTCAAAACAGCAAATCAGAGAGTTGAAATAAAGACAACCGACGTGTCCAGGCGAAGTGAGACCGAGAAAATTCATTGTTACAGCAATGCTTCGTTGCGTACGGGCCTATAACAGAAAAGCGATAGACGTTCAAAGAGGAGTATTTCATTTTTGTTATTTATTTGATGGGTCTATTCGCTGGTGTGATGTCATCGTTCTGAATGTTCAGCCACAAATAGAAGACAAAATTGATGATATGAAAGACAGGTTCTACTAAGAACTAGAACATGTATTCGATGAATTCCCAAAATACCATATGAACATTTTGTTAGGAGTTTATTTCTTACTGAAAACCGTAGCGGCCTCCGTAGTCTAGAGGTAACGTCCCCACCTCATGACTCGTAGTACGCGGGTTCAGATACCCGGCGGAGGTCGTCGAATTTTTAAGGGCGGAAAAATTCAGGGAACAAGTCCTCCAGGAGGGACTTTAAGCCGTGGGTCCCGTGTCGTAGCTTTACGGCACGTAAAAGAACCTCATATCTCCAAAGGAGGTCACTGAGCAAAATTGCGGTCGTTTGCCGTCCAACAACAGTCACTAATACCTCTGGTAGGTGGGGGAAGCATTATAGATACTTCTCAGCCAGTAGAGCCGGTCTCGCTGGCTGGGCGGGACTGATGGTAAGCACCAATACCGGTAGGATATAGAGGCTGGTAGAAATCATAGAGGGAAGCACAATGGACCACTACAGGTCTAAGTGCATGGGGAAACCCACCCTCTCTAATAACTAACTAACTACTGAAAACCGTCACAACACATCAATGACACTTGTAAGCAGCTCTAGAAGATACTTTTGCTGCATGTTTCGGCCTTCAATAAGGCCATTATCACGCAAATACCTTTCGATTTTGAACTGCATGTTGAATATAAGTCGCAGTGCTAAACTTCCAAGTATATACGTGTACAGTGGTATAAAATGATACAAGTGAATATAAATATAAATTAAAATGAAAGTTAAAATCTTAAATAATCAGTTACATAGCCAAAAGTATAGTTAAAAATTGTATATGCGATGGTACTTGGAAGTTGGTAGTTGCAATCGTAATACGTGTAATGCTTATAGGGACATATTATATACGCAATGGCTTATGTGTTCGGAGTTATGTTATTGCTTAATATATGATACTATTTGACGGGCGACTCCGTTGTGTAAATGTCCGATTTGATGGAGAGATAGATTACGGTTTTCAGTATGAAAAAGTATATGATACACAACAGGATGCATTCATTGAAAAAAAAATTGTTAGGAGATTTCAATGCCAGAGTAGGGAGGGAAGACATTTTGAAACCAACAATTGGGAATGAGAGTTTGCATGAAATTAGTAATTATAATGGAGCTAGAGTAGTAAATTTTGCCACATCAAAAATCTTACTGTCAAAAGTACAATGTTCCCACATCGGAACATTTATAAATTTACTTGGACGTCTCCTGATTGGAAGACACAACCAGACTGCCCATATTTTGATAGATAGCAGACGGCACTCAAGTATACTTGAAGCCCAATCGTTCAGGGCAGCAGATTATGATACTGACCACTACGTGGTGGTGGCAAAGGTTAGAGAAAGACTGGCAGGGAGCAAACAAACAACACACACAGTTCATATGGAGAGGTTCAGTCTCAAGAAATTAAACGAGGTAGAGGGTAAAGAGCAGTATTGTGTTCAAATCTCAGATAGGTTCACAGCTTTGGTAAACTTGGAAACTGAGGTGGATATTAATAAAGCTTGGGAAACTATTAGAAAGAATATAAAAATGTCTGCCAAAGAGAGTCTAGGTTATTATGAACCGAAAAAGCATTAGCCATGGTTCGATGAAGGACGCTCAAAATTACTAGATCAAAGAAAGCAGGCCAAATTGCAATGGTTACAGGATCCAAGCGAATTAAATATGGATAATCTGAACAATACAAGACGTGAAACCAGCGGGCATTTCAGGAATAAAAAGAGGGAATATCTGAAAGACAAAATTGAGGAGCTTGCAATGAACAGTAAGAACATACAGACTTGTATAGAGGAATAAATGACTTTAAGAGGTTTTTTTTATTGCTAGTGGCCTGGGACTAAGTCCCTTGTACTGCGGCCACTTCTGGCCTATTGTACCATCCCAAAATGATAGGTGAGGGTGATTGTGAAGCAGTTGGTGGAATGAAGATTGACAGGGGAAACCGAAGTACTGTTAGAAAATCCGACCCAGCGCCACTTTGTCCACCACAAATCCCACTTGACCAGACCCGGGATCGAACCCGGGCCGCCGCGGTGGGAAGCCAGCGACTAACCGCTTGGGCTATGGCGCGGCCACTAGGAGTAACTTAGTGAAGGATGAGAATGGTGATCTGCTTGCAGATTCCCACAACATTTTGAATAGGTGGAGGAACTACTTCTCTCAGTTATTGAATGAGTCACCCGTTCACGTGATAATATTTCGATCTGATTATTCCACATCCGGATTAACTGTAACCGGATTAGAAAGGGTTTACTGTAATTGAAACGGACGTCTTGATGCGGTTACAACGCATTCAATAGTCAGTGACTGATACAAATTAAACAGTAGTGAGAAACATGGAAGGCTCACGTTGTATAACATGAGGCTCTTATGAGAGTGGTAATTTTGGTAATTTTTTTTAAACACTTATCTATCAGATATTAGGTCACTTTGTTTTTATTATTAATTTATGAGAACGATAAAGAGGGAACACGTCGGAGATATTCCTTCCTTCTAGTGGCAAGAGATTTGAACTTATTACTGATTATGAAAACAATGGGCAGTACACATTATTACGACTGGTGTGGGATCCTTCATTTATGGCTTTTAGGTCACAAAAATGGTCTATAAGTTATTACCTAAGACAATTGTTCCCAACATGTGGTTCGCAAAGTCGTACATTTTCGCGAAAATTTATCAGTCGTGGACTTTTTTGTTTGTATTAAAATTATGACTAATTTAGTCTCATTTGCCACAATGTACCGTCACGATTTGAATGACTGTCGGTGGGGTTTGCAATTGGAGATCGGATTTATTGACCACTTTAACACACGACACGTGATTGCGCTTAATTACAGCGCCATCGCTGATCCCCACACTTTACAAATCACTAGAGCACACATTGAATCAACCTCCTAGTCACCTCTTCATCGCCTGTCAACTGAGCACGCGGTAGCTTAGTTGGTTGAGACACTGTACTACAAGTCAAGTCGGAAGGTCACGGCTTGGATTACCGATGAAGTCATTGGATTTTTTCAATTCACCAAGTCCTTCCAACCGCACTAAGGCCCTGGCGTCGATTCAGCCTCTAACGGAAATGAGTACCAGGAATCTTCCTGGGGGGTTAACGGTGGCCGAGGCGTAAGGCTGAAAACCTTAACCGTAATCTGTGAGCCGATTACCTAGAAAATGTTGGAGCGTCGACGTCTCACAACCATACGAGCCTCCATGGCTTGTTACAGGGATAGTTTTTTCCTTTTTTTAATTGGCGATTAATATTTATGGGTGTAATGTAATGTTGAATATTTATTCGTTTGAAAAAGACTAGCGACTGTTACTCGTGACTGACGCATGTGCAGTGAGAAGAGCCGTACTAACTCTTAACACAACTTGGATTCAGAGTTTTACCGACAGCTGCTTTAACTTTTAGTTCTTGCCAGGAGACAAGTTTTATATTAGTAAGAGCTGGCAGCAACATGTTTCGTGTTTTTACTCTGACAGAGAAATAAATGCAAATTATCTGTTTCCAGCCAAATGTTCAACCCTGTAACTTCCACAGTTGAATGTAACGGATATATTTCCTATCCCAGGCAGATTTTTTTTTATTATGAATGCATTGTAACTCACGGAGCAATATTGAATGATGTGTTTTGTGTTCCCCGTCCCGCCATCGTTAGGATGAGTTTCTGAAGCATGCAAATTGTAACTCCGTCTACAGGACGTGGGCACACGCGCCATTGTTGTCGTTCCACGTTCGGAGCTGCTTATTGTACGCTACCTCCCTCTCTGCTTGCAGAAGTTGAATGCCACCTGTGGAGGGCGCGTTTGATGTTGCTACTTGCTTTGGCCCATGAGAATGATTAAAATCGTCAAGCGGAGAGATAGTTTCCACTCTCACATTTAGATGGCAGTGATGGCATTCGATTTTGTCACGCGACTAACGTGAACCGGATGTTCTCATTGATGATTGACTTAACCTAGGGTTCCCCTCGATGCAAAATCGCAGCGGGCCCAACCCAGCAATTGAATGACCATAGTGGCATGGCCCCGGATTCTGTTGACTCTGTCTTCGGCTTCGACCGCATTCCATTGCTCAGGCGGTTAGTCGCCGGCTTCCCACTGCGGCGGCCCGGGTTTGAGGCAAGGTCAGGTTATGTGGGATTTTTGGTGGACAAAGTGACACTGGGGCAGGTTTTCTCCTAGTAGTTCGGGTTCCCCTGCCAACTCTCACTCCACCGACTGTTTCACACTCATCATGTCTTCCGGGGTGGTACAAGGGACCAGTTATTGGCTGACGTACCAAGTGGACTCAGTCTCACCCCAACCCACAAAACCATCGGAATCGAAGATTAAGTCAAGCAAACAACGAGATTGGTGGCTTGATTCGTTTAGTTGTCGACCCTGAAGATGGAGGAAGTGCATTTCTCCGAAACACTGGCGACTTTCTATCGCAGCGTGCGGGAAATGAAATGTCCCGGTGATAGGAGAGGTTCAGGTTCCTGCGAGCCACTATTGGCGGGGATGTAGTCCCTGGTGGAATGTACGGGGTTGCAGCATGATTGTAAGACTGATTCTGGATCGCATGATTGGATTTATTGATCCCTTATAGCCATCACTCGGAACTGCAGGCAATTACAGCTCTATCGCTGATCTACACACGCACTAGGGTTATCAGTCCTCACTAGTCGTATCCTGGCAACGAATTTATAACAGTCTCACTGAAACTTTAAATCACACATGAAGACCGCCTAATTCTATTTGCCATTATTCTGCAACTGCCAATTCCGAACACTAGACTCAATACAATTCCTCTTCTGTCCAAGCTCATATCCTAGCAGGCTGAGGTCTCGGAACTCGACTAACTGAAACCACTTTGCACGGACCACACAGAAAATACAGCCTCTCTCGTGTTGGGGAGGTGTGTTTATAGCGCCGTTGCATAGCAACGAAAGTTAGTCGATTGTTGCTTGCGTATTCGTTGCCGCGGGAATGTGCTTACCTAATCGTTGCCTAGTAATGAACACCTAGTCTGACTTCACTATTTCGGCTTTCGGGCGTCATGTCACAGTATTGACAGGGATGTTAGAAATAGGCCAAATCCTCTGTAGGTTATGAGGTTGCGGACCGAATAGGCGGGCTATTGCGAACACTTTTCTGCACGTCCTGGTCCGAGAGGTGTCTCCCAGCAGGGATGTGACCCCGGGATTCCAGAAACCTCTTTTCAGGTCGTGACAGATAATTGACTTGAGTTTCAACCCCACACCCCATGGCTCGCTCCGCAGTTACTCGACTCACAGTTCACCCTTCTATGGAAATTTCCACGCGCTTTGACCCCCACCCCCATTCTTCAGAAGGCAGGATAATTTTTACAGCATTCCTTCTGTGGGACAGGTTCAAGCAGCGGTGTACGTCCTGTTTCGAAAACATTAACCTCACACGTCTTTCAGTGTTGTCACATAGCCAGTGGCCATTAGTGTCCTGACACCGCGTAGTCTTGTATATGAATGACTACATTTCGGAGGAACGCGCGCTGTACTCCTGTTCCGAAAACATAGAGCCTTATATCAGGTTATCAGAGTGTGATCTTCTGGGGTGTGGCACCATACACTCTTGTAGGTGGGTGCTAACGTGGCTTCTACCTCTTGTTAAAAAAGAAAATATATACTATATAAGTTTCCAAGTTTTTAAGAGTGTGAGTGGTAAGAATATAAAGTGTTGTACGCAGATACAAACGTTTCGGAAGAACCTGGTTCTCCCTTCGTCAGGTTCATTGGGCTCTTTCAGCATCAGCGGCATATTACCAACCATCACACCAAGAATGCTACAAGCTCGTACGTAGGCCAGACATGTAGATAAAATGGTAAAGCTTTCCCTGTAACAGATCGTGGAAGCCCGTAGGCTTGTGAGACGTCGAGGCTCCCACATTTCCTCTAGACAGACGGCTCAGAGATGGCGGTGAGGTTGTCAGCCTTTCGCACCGGCCGCCCTTTACCCCTCAGGAAGATTTCTGGTACTCATTTCTGTTAACCCTTTGGACTTACTTTCTTAGAGGTACTGGCTTCGAATCTCGGCCGTGACGTCAGATATCCTGAATAGAGGTTTTCGTGGATTTCTTCAGTCACGCCAATAAAATATCAGGATACTTCCTCGATTATGCCAGGGCCGCTTCCTGCCATGTCTTTTTAAATTTATAATCGGCGATGTTACCGTTTGACGCTACCCAGTCTAATACTGACGGAGTGATAGCTTTACCCACAGCCGAGCTGCATTTGGATACAGAATAATTTGTCTCATCAGTGGCAGTGATTAAATTAGAAGGTTCATTATTGTATTCACAAAAGCCAAATAATGGTCCCGTCCTGAGAGAGATGAATGCAGTGCACAACCTACACCGTACTTGTTTAATATCAATTTTAATGTTATCCTCCATTATACGTTTAAATTTTTTAATTGATTTCCTTCGGGTTTTCCCACCAAAATATTTTTATGTATCTTCTCTCTCGTGCAGTCTCACTCTGCTTGATGTAATCATAATGTGTGCAGTTTGAAACGTGAAATTCCTCCTGTTACTTCCTTCCGTTTGGGTCCATCCTCAGTCTGTGTTCTTCCCAAAAAATGAGAGACCAAGTTTCACAATCATGTAAACCAAAAGCCAAGATTGGTCATCCGCTTCTGTGCAGAAGTCCAAAGTATCCGATCCACTAGACATTTGCTCCAAACTGAGGCAGCTCTTCACTGATAGACGGTGCGTAAGCTTCAGTTCTTGTGAGAAATATACATACACATGCATAGATTGGACAGAATTAGAATTAATTTTAGAGAAATGTGTTGTTTTTTTTCCTTATGTGTGTCCTTTCCGTGTCTGATACAGGATTGGGCGCCAAGTCTAACATATTGTGACGAATATGACCATTGCTAGCCAAGGGTTCTGTAAGCATCCCCTGAAATCCGGAATAATGGAGACAGAGCAGACGTTCATTGCTGAACAACGGTTCGGTAATTTGCAATGAATAGAAACGATGGAGTCCATTTATTAGGTAACGGTTCGGTAAGCACTTTTCCATGACAACAGACAGAATGACAAGTGTTCGAGGTGATGGTCTTTATTCGGTTCTCCGGAAATTATGAAAGGGAGGACACGTATGAACGCTCGGCAGTGTTCGTTCGTGGATGCGTCGCCATTCTTCATTCATTTCAGTAGGAAGTGGTTCATTGTTCGGCATTCGTCCCAGCAGGCGAGAAGACGCTCGTGGTCCAGTAAGGAAGGGGGCGAGTCTTGCACATCCATTGATTGTAATTGTGAAAAAGTGCTAATAAATGCAATCATACAATCCATAACCCGTTATTATTAGTCACGACCCCCCCC
>NW_019745084.1:252997-287184 GCF_002891405.2 Cryptotermes secundus
CCTCCATGCCTGCCATAACAATGAAAGAGAGAGAAACAGAGCGAGAGAGATTCATTTGCATAATGGAGCGTGTGATGTCGACCAAATGTTCGGTAAATTCTAATTTAGTCGAATGGATATATTTTCTTTAAAAAAAGAAACATGTATCGTTTCAGTACCAAGTTCTGAGTCCACACTTAATCCCATTTTATTTTTATCTTCATCTTCCCTGTTTCTCACCCCATTCACCACTCCGTCTCTCTGTTAGTACTGTTTTAATTGCGAGACTAATGCCATCTCTCGGCAAAAGAAAAAAAAGAATCAGTGGAAATACCGACGCGCTCCTCAATTAATGATAACAAATAACGTTTTTACAAGCAAGCTGGGAGCCTTTATACGGTTACTACATTTCTTTGATGTCCGCTTCATAATCCGCACAAAACTCGATGACACAAGTAAACTGGATTAATTTAAGGGGGCCGGGTTGGCGGGTGGTTGCTCTTTGATGTTGCTACTGTCTGCCACTGAGCCAGTTCGGTCCCTCACGTTGTCTTCTGGCTGCAATATAAATACTGAGCAGTAAGAGTAAAGCGGGCCCGGTGACGGTAGCCGAGCGGTCTAAGGCGTGCATTGTCTTCGCTCGCTCGGAAGCCGGGATCGTGGGTTCGAATCCTACTCAGGGCATGGATGTTTGCGTGCGTTTTTCTGTGTTTGTCTACAGGTAGAGGCTTTGCGACGAGCTGATCACCCGCCCAAGGAGTCCTACCGTATGTCTAAGATCTAGAAAGACCGAAGTGAACGGAGAAGTTCATGGAGGTAGGCCTAGGCCCACTGGGGCTGTAGTGCCAAGGAGAAAAAAAAAGAGTAAAGCGGACCCTCCGCTCAACTATATAAGCACCACGCAACTGAGACGTATGGAAGTGTGGAGGTAAAGCTCCACAGTTCTTTACCTCAGCACTAGATGAAAGTGAGTGGTCAGCTGCTTTATCCTCAAGGAGGGTTGATGGGCCCCAGTGTCGGTCTGGATGCTGTGGAGAAGAGAATCAAACGTCGGCCTTCCAGCCGGTCGCTATACCGACTGAACTGTGTAGTAGAAAGCGTAATTGTATATAGCATTCAGAAAGCCTGCATTGTAGATAGGCTGCAACGTTCGGTTTCCTGGAGGAGGGGCCCACGTAGCCTCATATTCAGTTGTTACTGGGGGAAGGGTGGTTCGTACCCTCACATCTCTTGCTTCTTTCTACAGTCTGTCTGATAAGTTGCTGCCGGTCCTTGCCAGCACAGTCATACTTGGCTCTGCATCGCGCGGGGATCACGACCGCATTTAACTGTCTCACGACTATGGGAGTCGTACACTCTCGACTCCTCCTACAGTACTCATTTCCGGTTCTTTTATTTGACCGCCGTAAGGTAATTCTCTCCTCCTTCCTTCGCCCTTCTTCTTTACGTTGAAACAGTTTAGGTACACATAGTTAAAATTTCTAGATAAGTTGCTCGCTTTGATTAGTTGCCTCTATTTTTTTTTTAGATTGACAGAAGTGCAGTACCGACTCTAACGATGAATTTCAGTTTTGCAGAATCCTTGAATAAACACGTCGTTAAGGGAACGAGGGAGTTGTTTCAATTTTGTGATATATTGATTTGCGCCGTGGCTTAGAACAGACGTGTTTACGAAACTCTTTGTAGAGCAAGTGTTAGAAACGGACCACCCAAAGAAAGTATGGTTCGCAAGTCAAATGGGCCACATTAATTATTTCATGAATATACGTGTATTTCCGTCGGGATACAACGGCCGAAACACGTTGCGAGCAGAGGCCGTGTGCTGCAATGGTGACGGATATATACGTTGATGAAGTAATTGCTATTAATGCAACAGGATGTTGAAATAACATTATGCCACATTAAATTTCATGTTAGCGAATTCAGTTCACGTGCACTGTGTTCCAGTGCGTTCAATATTTCCTTTGATTTCAGGTTAACACAAACAAGTTTCGCCTTGTTTATTAATAATGATGCGTTTTGTTTGTCTCGATTTTCTCCAAGTCTTTTTTTTTTCAAAGCCAAAACTACTGAAAAAAAAAAAAAAAAAAAAGGATGCTCTGTGATAAATCAGTTTTGTACATCACATCGTTTCCATGGAAACGGTATACCAGCAAATGCCCTGCTTACTGGGCGCCTTATAGTAACTGTTGCGGAAGCAGTTCGCGCAGGGCATCAGGAGGTCTGCATGTTGTGGTTGTAGGTAGATAACTTGCATCTCGTGTAACCCATAATAGGCAAGAAAGTAAAGTTTTTCCTGTGTTTAATTAAACACTACCCCATGAATATGGGGGAGTGGATATGTAGATCCACGTATTCTTAACCTGTGCACTAGTTGTAGATGAATGGTCAACTTCACGCCCTGGTTGCGTTACCCCCGGTGAAAGAGCCCCTGGTACCCATTGGATAGGACGATCGGTGGGTTCCAGAACCGGTCTGGACGCTGTGGACAGGAGAAAAATCTTCCCCCTACCGGGACTCGAACTTCGACTGCTCGGCCATCCCTTCCCTAGCCAGTCTCTATACCAACTGGGCTGCAGCTGCAAATTATTAGCACAGCCTCAAAATGCCTTCACATTTTAGAAAACAATATGTTGTGTATTTAATTGTGGTTCATTTAACGACACTTTTAGTAATGTCGTGTGCATGGAGCGTGACTATAGACGGGGTTTGAATTCGTAGTGGGATTTATTGGCCACTTACACACAGTACCTCGCATCTGCAAGTAACTATAGCACTGTTGCTAATTCACGCTCTGCTACGTATTCAATACAGCACATGCTTAAAGCCTTGTCAGTCTTCACCAGTCGTTGTCTGGCGTTGTCTGGGAACGGCTTCCAACAGCGGATGTTCCCCGTCCTCTGGGTTCCAGAACTGTCCCCGTGCCTCAGCTACCAGCTTCTAACAGCAACAACTCGCAAGTATTGATCCGCATCTGTCCTCTAACTCACTCACCAACCAGCTCAGTCCACTCCACTAACTCCCGGGCTGGCGGCAGGCTCTCACAAACCTCCTATTCTTCTCACTGTCTCAAGATCTCTTCTAATGGCAGTTGGCCCTCGTTAAATAGCCCTGACGGACCGCAAAGATAACACCGCCTCCAGTAGCTCTTCCATTGTAACGTGCATATCGAGACCATTACCTGACAACGGCCGCTTACAGAACCTTTACCTAGCAACGGCTATTGTATGCCTGCCTATTCGTGACCGTTGCCTAGTGATTATTAAGGTTTCAGTCTTGTATGTTGTGATATAGTGTAATCTTGTTGGTGGACACAGAAATTTCGAAGAAACTTGCTTCCTCTATCTTCAGAGATGAAGTGTCTAGGTTCAGGAATTGGCTCGGCTATGTTCCTGACCTTACAACCGTGAACCCTAAATATGGCGGTAGCATGCCACAACTCCACCAAAATGTAATGTAATACACAATATAACGTGGAATGCTCGGATGATGGCGAATAACGAATTGGAAAGGACGTGAAAAGGATAAGAAAATGTTTAGGATGTCTCAAGTTTGGCAAAGTTCAATGTGAACTCTGTTTATATCGTACATGTCTGCATTTAGTCTCATTGCTTTTGCTCAGAATTTGCACTCTAAAGCTACATAAACCACTTTTTTGTTTTCCGAGTACTTCAGCACATTATAAAGGAAACCTCGAAATTCTCATAAGTACACAATCCGTAATATTTCAGCCTGCCACAGAAGTACACACAGTTCTACAGTCGCAGTTCACAAACACATGCGAAACACCCATCAGCTTTGCATCTCGGTAGCTAAAGCGCTGTGGATCTGAATTACTTTTGTATGACGTCGTGCCATAGCTCTGACCGTTAGTTGCTGGCTTCTCACCTCTGTGATCCGAGTTTGATCATGTGGGATATGTGGTGGACAGAATGGTACTGGAGCAGGTTTTCTCTGGGTACTTAGTTTGCCCTTCCAACCCTCATTCCACCGACTGCTCCATATTCATTAACCACCCGTCCCAAACGGTGATTTCAATACTGACAGCCTCGTTCAATAAGAAAAAGTGGCTGCAAGACCGTGATTTTGTCTGCTGCTCACCAACAAGTACGGGGGCACGTACAGCGTAATCTGTTGAGGCAGTGTTGCAGTCCAGGAGGTCGCGGGTTCTTTTCCCAATGAGGTCATTGGATTTTTCAGCTGTCCTAATCCTTCCAACCGCACTATGGCCCTCGGGTCGACTCAGCCTTAAACAGAAATCAGTACCAGGAATAATCGTGGGGGTAAAGGCACGGCCGGCGCGTGAAGCTGGCACCTCACCGCCATCTGTGAGCCGATTATGTAGAAACTGTGGGAGCCTCGACGTCTCACAACCCTATGGGCCTCCACGGCCTGTTACAGGGATAGCTCATACTGTTGAAGTCACATTCTCGAAGTTATGTTATTTCTAATGATTCTGCCATCTATAGTTACCACAAACATTCTTCAAGAAATTCAGGAACTGGTCCCTCTTGACTTTCAGTAGCCGTTGTGGCAACACTGTGTCACGTCATGTGACTGCTGACAGTGGCCTCTCTTTGCAGGTGTGGGCAAGATATCAGAGGCCAGAAATTAAGGTGCATTAATTTCTGACTTTCTTACCTGCTAACGTCATCACCTTTTCGAAGTCGAATTTTAGGCACACAGTACTTACCCAGCCTTCCGATGCATACTTCCAGCTGATCTGTAACAAACTTGCAAGAAATGTGTGCTGCATAAGTGTTTACTGTAGAGCAGACTTGCAGAATTAGTGCAATAGCTTTGCCCTACTTTCTCCGTCCGTAATATACGTGCAGGTGAAACTGAATCAGTGTGATGCAATTCCGTTGGAAATGTCCCGCTGTACGGAATAGAAGCAGTCAGCTCGCTCGTAAGCCACGTGTCGCGGTATAATTATGTTTCGTGACGGCTAATTGCATTATGACTAGGCCATATAGAATTACTTGGTTTTTGGACTTTTTCCATCGTCCGAAATTCTAGGTAATAGAGGACACGACGTTTCGGAAACTGAATCTTTTTCCGTCTTCAATTGGGCCCCTTAGTGATTGAGATTAGCTCTCTCTAAGGGGCTCAACTGAGTAGATGTCTTCCTTTCTCACCTGAAGACGGAGACAGATCCAGTTTCCGAAACGTCATGTCCTCTATTACCTAGAATTCCGGATGACGGAAAAAGTCCCAAAACCCAGTAATTCTGTGTGTCATCCACCATCGTCAGAACCCTTTAGAACCTACAAGGCCATATGCTCCGCTGGGAGATATGATTGAGACAAACAGCAGACACATCCAGATAGAGTTAGAAAACTTTGTGGTGCTAAACGTTATAGGTTATATGTTATCGAGACTTCGGAAATGAAAGAATTATCAAGTAATAAAATATAATTACTTAAGATCATATTTTTAATATTGCCTAGCCGCAATAAATAATTCGCTTGCGGACTACAAGCCACGGAGTTTGTTTTGTTTGTTTTTCTAGCCGCACTGTAGCCCTGGTGTCGACTCGGCCTCCAACAGAAATGAGTACAAATAATCTTCCTGGAGGTAAAGGGCGGCCGGCGCGTAAGGGTCGCTTTTTGCATTAGTCTTTGTTATATAAACCCGGCACAGCAAGGCATCAGTTAGTAGAGGCCATAGATGAAGCCGCCGTTGGTATCAGAAACGAGCTGGGACGCATGCAATGGCTACATGGATTGGCACGATTGGCAGCATGCATGAGTCTAATGATGGGTATTTCGAAAATATGCTATAATAGACCTGGAACTTAATTGTTTTAAGTGTTCAAAATGATGATAATGAAGGTGAATTGAAAAGACGTTTTTTATTGTGCCACTTAGCTCGGTAACGGTTTCGAACCGACCTGTAGGTTCTTAGACATTCTTAGTTTCCAGTGGCATACAGAAATGTAGAACACGCTGATGAAGTTAAGCTGGTTCATCACGGAACAGGGTGTATCAAGTAACCATTATAGTCTGTGAAAGTAACCTACGTTTCAGAAACGGATTATCATATTTTATGAATGGGTTGACATGCGGTAACGCCGGAAATTCAGGAGGTACCTGGTTCAAATTCTTGCCCGGAAACTGGCTGCCACGAATTCCCTGTCCCTCAACAAAAATTCCGGGAAATAGCCTTTATTTGAACATGACCACGTCCCTCCAAGTCCTTTGCATTTCACCGTCCATCCGTCTTACTACTGTCCGACGCTACAGCGTTGTGAAGTAAGCCACAAAACTGTAACGATTATTGGAAAGCGAAGCACGTTACAGCCATACAAGTACGCCAAACCCCTCTGTGTAACGGACAAAATCTGGTTCCCTACAGTTGTGAATTTTTAGACATGTTTAGGTACTAAAGTTTCGTAGTTAGAAAACTGTACTCACATTGTGTTGGCTATGCATTCCATGGTGTACATTAATATTTAATCGTAGAGGTGAACACATCTTTTTACATGTAATTATATTATATACGATTGACAAAATCAGTATTCCAGTACGTAAACTCTGGCCAACGTGAGAACATTAGCAGGTGAATGCAGGTGAATGTAAAAAAGTCAAAACCTGGTGATGGCTTCAGGAACCGAAACGCGTTTTAAGAAACGGCGAATGTATGATGTGTTGTTTCCTTCCGTTTCATAGACCCCAAGTGTTCTCGTCAGCACTAGTTTCAAAACACTCCAAGTTTGTGTTGTGTGTTTAAGAGGGTTGGGAACTGACACGCCCACCTAAGTGGCAGTTATAGTTAAGGTTTTTTTTTGCATCTGAATCAGTACTTCTCTGGATAGGAACTGTAAACACCAGATTCTCACTGAACTCAGTGGCGGAAAAAAATTCCACACATTGAACCTGCTCGTTAATTCCTACTTCCTGCCAGACCCTCCAAGGTCTCCATATTATCATTTCCCCCTCTATTTCGATAACGAGAAATTAATGTTTTTCTATGTCCTCTGGACCAACCTCGTTAGTGCCGCCATCTGAACGAGGTTCTGTGTTTCTCTTTGTGGTGTGTATGTTATCCTTCAATGAAATGACATCAGCATAGTCCAGTTCAGTTGTAGTCCCTCCTGTTTTCCTTGCGTCTCCTTAATGACGTGTTCTGATACTGAGAGTGAGAAACACATGTATGGGACAGCTGTAGACTAGCTCAGTTCTTTTAAAAGCAGGTTTATTATTTTTCCCTTGGAACTAGAGAACCAGTGGGCCTAGGCCTACCTCCATGAACTCCGTTCACTTCGGCTTTTCTAGATCTTACACATTCGGTAGGACTCCTTGGGCGAGTGATCAGCTCGTCGCAAGGCCTCTGCCTGTAGACAAAGACAGAAAAACGCACACAAACATCCATGCCCTGAGTGGGATCCGAACCCACGATCCCGGCTTCCGAGCGAGCGAAGACAGTGCATGCCTTAGACCGCTCGACTACCGTGACCGGCACGTTTATTATTTATTAACTAATTTTTAGGATAACATCAGTTCAGTCGGAGTGATGTACAGTTCTGTACTAATTGAACCGCAGGATATACAGGTGTATAGGTGCATAGACAGCTGATGTACTGAGCCTTGTATTCCAATTTTTCTTAAGGTTCTGACAAATGTAGAATATATTATCCATATTTTACATGAACATGTTGCCATTGGATAACCGTTATTGCAGTCTGTGACTGAACATGAATTTCGGAAGCGAGCGGTGGATAATAATTGCATGCTATTATGAAAATACTCGCGAAATTATTTCTGCTGAAATATTTCTCTATCTATATGCCTCTGTTTAGGGGCGTTCTGTGTATAGTCATTAAACCTTTCAAGGTTCAATATGCAATTTAGATTATAGTGGACTTTCTTTAACAAACTTGTGTTACTCAAATTCATGATGTAAAATACCGTATATAGGTAATACAGCAAAAAGTTGTCAATTAGACTCGTTTGATGAATATTCCATTAAAACGCAGCCAGTCCTGCAGAGCAGACTAATTCATATTTAAACGTGTTTTTTTTTCTGTAATGGATCCTTTAATCTGCACTTTGAAACATTTGAAAAGTACTGAGATTAACATTTATTAAAATTTGCAGTGGACGGCTATCAGTGAATATTCGCTTTGCAAAATTATTGATAAATATTCAAGGCTCTGTATCTATAATATCGTGACAGGAAAGTCGATTTTCTCCGCCCTGTCCCTTGAGCAGCGAATTAGAATGGAATTGCATTGTATTTCTGCTAATATTAGTCTATATAATACATGAGAGCGACTGGCGCTGCCATCGCCGTGATATGCTTCAAACAAGAGTGAGGAAAGTGGGCTGAATCCAGTTCATTGCGTTAAGAGGAACCTCGTACTGGGAATGTAATTCCTTGACTGCTCGGCGCTTCCAACAAGAGCGGGCGAGCGGAGTGCATACGTTCCAGTATGTAAGGAAGTGCCTCGCATTGCGATTGGTGCGGAATAATTCCACGACTTTGCACGGCGCTTCCAACAAGAGCGGGCGAGTAGTGGAGTGCATACATTCCAGTATGTAAGGAAGAGCCTCGCATTGCGCTTGGTGCGGAATAATTCCACGACTTTGCACGGCGCTTGCAGCAAGAGCGGGACTGCATACATTCCAGTGCTTATGGAAATGCCTCGCACTTCGCTTTGTGGAAGATAATTCTCTGACTCCGCATGGTGTCCGCGTTTCAGTAGATGAGAATTGTCCGATATATGCGCCATATGTCCAGGTTTTGTGGAGGTTTACTTGCCTGCGTATCAACTTAGGAAACATTTCACACAGAATATTAACCACTCCCTCCTTTCAGCTGTTATATTACTGTAGTCTGTAGGAAATGTTTTCTGAAAGTCCACTGTTGTTTTACCAATCCGTGAACTCGAATATCTACATCATACTGATGAGAATCACTGAATGATTAACTCCATGGCTAATATCACCAGCCAGTTAGGATATGCCTAACGTCTTGTACAGTAATCACTCTAAAATCCTTATCAGAAACAGCGACAGTTCGGCCTTGGCTTTTAATGGACAGGGACCTAACCTATATATTCTACTCTTTGAGAACAGTGGCAATACTTAACAATGCGGAGTGTTAACCGCTGTTCTAACCTGCTACATGCTAAATATACCGTTCTGAAATGGATTGTGTTCTCGTTTCAGATTTCTGAGGATTGCTGGTGAAGACACTGCTACAGACTATACCCCGTAAGTGCATCTGGATGCCATACATATTCTGCCACACGCCAGCCCCTGTTCTGTCGAGCTCCCACCAGTCTCATAGAGACACACAGACTATAACCCTAGGTTAAAATGATTGTTTCTTTATTCTTACATAAGAGGAAGACACGTTGTTTGTTTGTAGCTGATTAATCTACTTCATAATATTATTCTTCCATTCGACTAGTAAATATTTGGACTGAAGAGGGACAGAATGGCAGTATACTGCATAATGAGGAGCTTCATAACTCTTACTCTTCGCCAAACATAATTAGGATCATCATGTCAAGGAGGATGGAGTGGGCAGAGCATGCCCTGGGGAAGAAGAGCAATGCATATAGGATGTTGGTGGGAAAGCCAGAAGGAAAGAGCCACTAGGGAGACCTAAGCATATGTTAGAGGATAACATTAAAACGGAACTTATAGGTCTCGGGTGAGATGATATGGACTGAATTCATCTGGCTGAGGAAAGGGGCCAGTGGAGGGCTCTTGTGATCATAGTAATGAACTTTGGATTCCACGAATTTTGGGAAATTCTTGAGAAGCTCACCTACTGGCACGTTCTCAAGAAGGGGTGAGCTCCGTGGAGTTAGTTCGTTAGTTAGTTAGTTAGTAAGTAGACTAGAAAATCACACAATAGACAATAGTAGAACGTTTCGGCACTAGCGCTAGTGTGGCTCCCGTTTGCTGCACCTGCCACGTTCTTCTTTGTCGATTGTAGAAATAAAAGAAAAGTACACGCTAGTGGTGCAGTGTTTGTGTACAATTTCACCAAAACCCGTCAAGCGGTTCTCCACTTTAAACGGAAAGATGTGCATCGAGTATCCTGCATACTTTCATTTCATGTACATCATGCAAAGAACTGAAAAAAAAAAATATCGGCGGTAGATTTCACAAATGAACATGGAAACGTAAAACATGTGATATTCGAATCTCGAAGAAACATTAATTCCTGACATATCCTGCACCAACACTGATACATTTGTCCCATCGCTTTACCAGTGCGTCGAAACCCACAGTGTACAAGTCTTCTGACTGCTGTCTCAGCCACTTCCGCACCTCCGTTTCATCCTCTTCGTCATCAGCGAAACGTTTGCTACCAAGACGGAACTGCCATACGCGATAAACACTTCCCACCGTAAAGAGGAAACATTTATTTATGAATATCCTTTGCATTGGGCCCTTTTGCCCTCAAGAAACGCACAACAGGACGCTGCTCTTCGGTGATACACTCTTAAAAGCACTGTCGCCATTTTGGCACTGAAACCATCCTCTGAACATGCGCATGCGTGTATGCTACGTACACTGTCACGAAGCTGGACTGTGCTGCTACCTAGTGATACACACAGAAAACGCATTACATCCATTACAGCTGTTTTACTTCCATTTGTGACATATTTACTGACCCTCCCTCGTACTTAGGCCCAAGAAGACATTAGAGCTAAATGTTTTTTCAGATGACTTTCTTTTGAAGTACCTTTACTATCATTCAACAAAAAAATCATACTATTACTTCACATGTGTACTATGCAAGCTGAAAACATTTGCATGACATCTGGGCTAATTTTAGTGTTGCCGTTATTGCACAAACACCCAGTGTGTGTCAACAGGAACAGAATGGTCAAGGGCAACCATTTCTACCCATCATTCGCCTCGCATTCTCTTCATTGGAGGACATCGATGTTGTCTGTAATTCAAAATCTCGTCTATGTTGCGTCCATCCTGTATTAGTTGAACCATATGCTGAAACGCATGCGCAGTGCGGCAGGCCAGTGGATCAATTGGCTACGTGATTGGGATATTTCTGGCGAGCACAGTGTAACCACTGTACATAATTACATTCCGCCAGTTGGGACCTATCACTTTGAAGATTTAATGAAATGACTTCGTGTCTCGCTGCAAACATCAAAACTGTGTGTATTGGGCTTGGATATTAGAGTCAGATATTCGGCATCATAAAGGCAGGAAAACCGAAGTTATCTGCTGAATTTCATTTCGTCCAATTATCAAATTACATGTAACATGATTTGTTTCCTGGACTCTGTGAACATGTTGCTGTGTATACGCCATTCCCCTATGGATTGTTGGAATTTGAGAGTGGGTATGCAATTTGCATTACAATATAAAACTAACATTTGGATGCACAGTTGCAGGGGAAAGTACTACTCATTGAAATTTCAGAAGTTGGGGTGGATGATAGTTGTGGAATGCTCAGTTATTTCGGACTAGAGAGGTGTAAGGACTGGATATCTCACGAGCAGACTTCGAGAAAAAAGTCGTAATATGAGGGTCGTTAATAAATAGTTCCAAAAGGCGGTACAATTACAAGTAACTGGAAACAACATTAACAGACCAAAATTATGTGTAAAAACTATCCGTGTAACAGGCCGTGAAGCCCCACAGGGTTGTGAGACGTCGAGGTTCCCATATTTTCTCTAGACGGTCGGCCCACAGATGGCAGTAATGTTGTCCACCTTACGCGCCGGCCGCCCTTTACCTCCAAGGAAGATTCTTGGTACTCATTTCTATCACTAGGTAGCAGCACAGTCCAGCTTCATGACAGTTGAGGTATCAGACGCGCATGCGTAAGTTCAGAGGCTGGTTTCAGTCTTAAAAATGACCACCGCGCTTGAGGGGTGTAGTCCCGAAGAGCAGCGTTCTGTTGTGCGTTTGTCTTGTGGGCAAAAGGACTCAATGCAAAGGATATTAATGAAGAAATGTTTCCTGTTTACGGTAGGAAGTGTTTCGCATAAAGCGGTTCACAGCTGGGTTGAGAAATTATCTCAAGGACGTTCGAAAGTCGCAGATGATGTCCGACCGGGTGCGGAAGTGGCTGAGACAACAGTCAAAAGACTTCTATGCTGCGGGTTTCGACGCACTGGTAAAGCAGTGGGACAAGTGTATCACTGTTGGTGGAGGATATGTAGAGAAATAATTTTTTTTTCAGGTTCGAATGTCAAATGTTTTATGTTTTATATCCATTTGTGACCTATTTACTGACTAGTCCTCGTATGCCTGAATACACGTTTTGATGACGTCGGTTACGCCACGAACACGATGACGAACTCTCGTTCCTGTGTCAGATGGAGCACAGCACAGGCAGAAGCTGTTTGGCAGCTGGCTGTGCGGTGTCGGCTTTCATGCGTGCCAACATTTCAGGCTCACTGAACCCGAAGTAATGACTGATCTCTCTAAAGCTCAGGAGATTGTCACCTGTCAGCGGAGGGAGCGGTGGTGCTGTAAACTGATCCATATCATTAAGGGCAGATCGTGATCATGGAGGTAGACGGACGGGCGTCCTCTCTCGCGACACATGGCTTCACCGACTGCATGCCAAATGGAGCCGTAGTTGAATGGAAGATACATCGAAAAAGGATCAGCGAGTGGCTGGGTACATGGATGACTATAACTGTTTCATAGGATTTGACGCCGTGTAGATCGCCAACATTTTCCAGAAATCTTCACACGTGGACAGGCCCGCATGCAGGCGCTCGCGCGCTTGTAACGAACCCAGGTTGCCCAGGCTTTTATTCGGGAGCTACTCGGTTCGAATCTCGGCTGGGTCACTGGCTCTCTCGCTGAGGTTTCTGTATGGTTTTCTTCAGTTCCTCCAGACGAATTGGTCACGACCGCTTTCGCTTCCCTTCCAAGCCATCATTTGTCAAATATCCTAACACACTACTCGTTATAGTTTGAGCTTCTGTAAGAGCCGTTAAATAAATCAGGTGAAATGCATACTTACATGCACACACTTAATTCACGTGCGGTGATATGCAGAATAATATTTTGTTTTATTCATTTAGTTGTCGGCCCAGTAAATTGCTTCTGTGCTTCACCAGCATAGTCCTCTGTTCCTGTCCCGCAGGACCCATGACCATATTCTTCTGTCTCATGCCTCTGGATGCGTCGTGGGAGTACCATGGCATATTTGCTCAGAGTAAGAATTGCAAATCCAACAGAGATATCCGTTGCTAGGGAACGGCTCTGTAAATAAGCCATTTGCTAGGTAGTGGTTTTTTTCTCAGTGGGGGGTGGAGTTCAACTGGATCCACTCGGCACGGCGGCCAAAGATTGGCCCATTGTAGCCTGCCCCGGGTGATTATGATGGAGAATTTGGTGGAATGAAGATTGGCAAGGGAAACTGAAGTACTCGGAGAAAACACGCCCGAGCGCCACTTTGTCCACCACAAATCCTTCTTTACCAGACCCGGAATCGAACCCGGGCTGCCGCGGTGGGAAGCCAGCGACTAACCGCTTGAGCTATGGCGCGACCTTAGGTAGTGGCTTAGTAGCCGTCACACGTTGACCGCAACAGAAACAACAGAAGATCTGTTGAATGCGGTGTTTGCTGTGCGGTCCTTGCCGAGGCTATATAACGAGGACCAGCTGCCATTACCAGTCAGTCGAGAGAGTCTGCAGGCAGACAGAGTTGTGGTAGCTGGGTCCGGTGACAGTTCGGGAAATCAGAGGAGGGGGAACGCCCACAATTGGAAGCCGTTACAGAGCAACGGCTAGTGAAGACCGTTACTGAGATCATCAGTCTGTGTGTGATGAATGTTTGGAAAGTGTAGTACGAGTTGTGTGTTAAAGCGTCCAGTAAGTACGATTACCAATCCAAACCCCGTCTATGGTCACTCGATCACGTCACAGCACTCCTTGTGTGCGTTTTTTAACGACGGTCTCAATAGCGAGAGTGTACAATGTTAGATGATAGTGTGACTAATGAGGGATTTTGAAGGAAGCGGTCGCAGTTGAATCGAGTTGTTATCCCAACATTCGTCAGGGGAGACTGAAAAGAAAACGATAGAGCTTCTTCAGAATATCCAGTGTCCCAGCTGAGATAATAACCTAGCCTCTCACGAATGCATTACCTCTAGACCAACCGGTTCTACCGTACTTTAGTATTATGTCACTTGCGGAAACTCTATCATCGATTTCAGTGATTCAAGCGTGTATGGATGTAGGCCAGTGTATTGATAGATGACTACGGGACTACATGTCCGGGCCAGCGGAGTGATACAAGGTGCTGTTGTAACCAGTCCTTATCACCTTGTGTTTCCGCCTACGGCAAAGGTGTTCGTAACAAGTGATCCGTGTACAGGCGCTGCGTCTGTGTACATCATGGAGCCCACTTAATTTTATGGGGCTCAGGGTGTGGGTGCGAAATACTTCACAGGAAGCAAACCGCTTTACAATTTAAATGCAGAGTTCGGTTTGATTTTGCAGGCGAGCCTTTGAGCAATGTATTGGTTCTTGAAGATCAAAGTGACATCAGCAGATAAGGTTGTGTCGTTCCTTTCTGCACCAAATGGTTCGTCACAAATTTGGCACGCCCAGCGGACGGTAATGTTAAAACAAAAAAACAGAATTGAAATGGGTGTGACATTTTTGAGAAGTTTCTGCCAGACTGCAGGACCGTCGCATCCCAGAAGACCAAATACGCTTCGGCGAGAAAGTAATGGCAAATTACTCTTTTCCCAGACCATGGAAGTCACCATCTTGTGCATTAACGTTAGGCCAGTGGATCGGCGTAAGATGGCGGATTTCAGCCTTCGTTTGTCTCTCTCTACGGACGCAGCCCATACATATACAGGGCACCTGTCTGAAGCAAACGTTTCGTGTGGTATATCATATTCTCACGGATCTGATTATGTATATGGCGCCATACAGTCTGGTAGACCATTATCAACATTTCTGAGGAACCTCCTGCTTTCATGTTTAGGATGGTAGAGTGTAGAATTGGTTGAACTTTACCAGCGTTTCGGAGAAACATACCATCTCCATAGACGGTAACAGTGTGGAATTTTATATTTCTGACGACGTCGAATCCGAAGATTCTCTTCCTCAATGTGACGCCGTGTAGTCTAGGAAGACATTGACAACGTTTGGGAAGACTCTCCGCCTCCATTTTCAGAACAGAAGAGTTTTACAGCGATCTGTCGGACTACAAGGCACGACATCCCAAAAGAGAGTAGTTTTGAAAATGTTATGTTTACATTTCGTGAGACTGTATTATAAGTCCTTTTGCCTCTGTTCTGAGAATGAGTAAGTGGAACAGAAACTCACCTTCGGTTTCCGGTCCGGAGTGGGTGTGGAGAGGAGCGCACAAATTCATGTTGAATTAGATGCACCTTCACCAAAACTACATTTATGCACATATTAATTGTGCCTCAGTCATGTGTATGCAGTATTTTTGCTGAAAACCCTCATGACAGAGATCACAGAAACAGTTAATGAGTAGGTTTATGCGCGCTTCTGTATCTATGGTTCCATGTGTTTCGGCTGTCAGTTAAAGCGGCTCTTATTGAAGGCGGTATGAAGTTAAATAAAATTAAACTTCTGTCACACCGCACAGCGGTCTGAACAAGAACCAGCGCATAAGCATAAGCACTGCGATAGACTGTGTATATGAGTCAGTGAGATCTTGAAACGACTGAAACGGGTGAAGGAAATAAAGGCAGTTAAAATAAACTTGTATATCCCTCTACCACGAAAGAACGCCTGAACGTTTGATACTGTGGAGTGTAGAGCTGTTGCTATGCAACGACCGCGAGATAAGCAAATACGCCAGCCATTTCTAGGCATCGGCTCAGTAGACACATTTCCGCGGCAACGAATACGCATTTCGCCATCGAAATATTGTTGGAAACAGGATCGTTCCGTCCGTGCTGAGATGTTATGAGCAAGGGACAGAGTCAGTTGAAAGTTAGTTCAGTTGCGAGACGGTGGCCGGCCGGGAGTGGCGCGATCTCGGAAGCTGAAGAATTTCCACTGTTCGAAGCCGTTAATAGGAAACAACCAGTGAAGACGCTGCAGGCTGGAGAATACATAGTGTTTGCAGCACTGATTTGTAAAATGTGGGTACTAGAGATGGAGCTGTAATTGCACGTAGTTCCGGGTCGCGTGTATAAATGGTCAGTAACTCGGGTTACCAATCCAAACCCCGTCTATAGTCACACACATGACAATACGTTACAGAGATAATCGCCTTAAATCAGCACCATCTTCTGGGAGGTAATGCCATGTAACCTGGTAGAATTTCACTGATATTTCGTAGGAATATACTCCCTCCATCTTCAGTGTCGGCGAGGAAGCCAAGCAAATAGCCATCAAGAAGCAGGTGGCAAATAAAGCTCCCTGTCTTTGGGTACGAGCTTGCGCCCAGCGTCTCCTGAGCTACAAGGCGATACATCACGGAAGGCAGTTAGTTGCGTCTGTGAGAACGCCATCGCGTAGATATTGAGTCACGGACCATGAAGGTGGAATGCTTGGCGATCTTGGTCATAACGTGGACATCGACGCAGAGCGGCAAAGGAGATATACACTGAGGACAAGCAGACACCGGGTTCGCAGAGACAGTGAGAGAGGAAAAGACGAAGAGTCGTTTTTTAATAAAGTTGATAAAAATATTCCTAACTCCATGCAGCCGAGTTATTCTTGAGAAGCCAACAGTCGCTCATCTACTCAAGAATTTTCCAATGATTTATGGAACACGAAGGTTCATTACCGTGATGACGCCTGCCCGCCACTGGCCCCTGTCCTGACCCAGACAAATGCAGCCTATAACACCCCCTAAGATCCATTTGAATACTGTCCTTCCACCTACGTCTAGTTCTTTCTAGTGGTCGCTTTCCTTCTGGCTTTCCTACCAAAACCCTATATACAGCAGTTTTCAGTCCCTTATATGCTACATGCTCCACCCATCTCATATCATGTCATTCTTGACTTGATCACTCTAATTTTATTTTGCGAAAAGTGCAAATTAGGAACCTTCTCATTATGCACTTTTCATCTCTTCGGTTTGAAATATTCTCCTCAGCACGCTGTTCTCCAACACCTCATTTTGTGTTCTCTTGATATCAGAGACCAAGTTTCACACACATACAGAACCACAGGCAAAATTATAGTTTTGTATATTTTAAATTTTTATGATATTAGACAGCATGCCCGGAGACAAACTGGTTCTGAACAGAATGGTGGCATTATCCATGCTTAATCTGCTATTAATTTCCGCAGGAATCAAATTTTGGTTTGTTTCTGTCTTTCCTAAATATTTTTACTTTGTCATCGTTTAGGGGAACTGGTGTCCAACTGTATTTATTGACTTTTACCTGCATTCTGGTGATGAGACATGAACAAATTCTTTGTTTTCTCTGCTTTTACTTCTAGACAAACCTCCTTACTAGCGTCACTTAGGCTTCTTTTTATTTATGGCATTAGATATCATCAGCATAAACAAGAACATGATTTGTCCCATTCAGTTTTACTCTCATGCCTGGTTTTCTTTGGCATTTCTGATGGTGTATTCTAATCCAAAGTTGAAAAGCTATAGCGATAAAGCATCTCCATATTATAGACTGTTCTAAATAAGAGAAGTATCAGACAGGTGTTTCACTATATAGACTTTTACTTTAGGTTTAATTTAAACGCATTTTAATCAGCCTCACTAATTTCATGGGTACCCCAAAATCTATGAGAATGTTGGTCACTACTTCCCTCCCTACTGAATCATAGGCTGTTGTTTGGAATCTGTGAATAGCTGATATGTTGTCTCATTGTACTACCATCCATCGCGTCGAAACCCACGTTGATGATCCCCAATAGTTTATGTATGTATGGACTTAATTTTGAGAGAAGGCTGTTGAGTAGAGTTTTGCATGTAGCTGATAAGAGTGACGTAGCTCAGTTTCATCGCTTTCTTTTTTTGTGAACCGGCACAACAGTAGACTCCTTCCGCTGCTTAGGCATTTGTCGCTTATTCCAAATAGATTTAACGAGTGCATGGAGCTTAGAACGTAACATTTCACATCTTTACTGAATCAGTTCAGCAGTAATTTGTTCGGCACCTGACGATTAATACTGTTTAAACTTTCCAGCAGCAATTCCAACTTCCGAAGAAGTAGGCAGAAGTAGTAGCAGCTCAGCTGTGTGTGTTTCCATGCGCCTAACATCAATAATCTTATGAATATTCAATAGCTTAGAGAAGTAATTCTCCTATCCATTCAAAGTATTGTGGGAATCTACAAACATATCATCGTTCTCATCTTTAACAAGTTATTTCTCTCCATGATTTATTTTATCCGTCTTCTAGTGCATACATTCATCTATCCCCTCTTCTCACTCGCACTACATGTTTCGGCACAAAAGTGCCATCTTCAGGTGCTGATCCAATCCACGACAAACTAGTTCATTGCATGCCTTGTCTGTACATACTAAAATGCATACAAGGCATGCAATGAACTACCCAGCAGACCCAACAGCATAACGCACGCAGTCGCGAGAACAAGACGCAACAGAAACACAATATACACGATAGGGAAGAAGAGCTCCAACAGAGTAGGATGAACAGGACTGCCGTAATAAGATACGACGTAGCGATCGGGAACCCTGAACAGTTTTAATATTTTTACGATTGACATTTGTCAATATATATGATGGACATATATTTTAGTTATTTTAAAGTGAAGACAAGGCATACAATGTACTAGTTTGACGTGAATTGAGTAGCACCTGAAGATGGCATTCTTATGCCGAAACATGTAGTGAAAGTGAGAGAAGAAGATAGATGAGTGTATGCACTGCAAGACGGAATAAACAAATCATGAACTTAAATCAGTGCAACAGGACGCTAAAATATAACAATGCAATGAACTAGTTTGTCGTGGATTGGATCAGCACCTGAAGATGGCACTTTTGTGCCGAAACATGTAGTGCGAGTGAGAAGAGGGGATAGATGAATGTATGCACTGGAAGACGGATAAAATAAATCATGGACTTAAATCAGTGCAACAGGACGCTAAAATATAACATAAGTTATTTCTCGGTCGACGAGCCTTCTAAAATTGATCTATTCCTCTATGAAAATGTCTAATATTCTTGTTCTTACTCTGTATTGCAAGGTTATTAATTTTGTGTTTCAAATATTCGCCCTCTGTTCCTGAAATTTCTATTGCTGAAAATCTCTGGCGGCCTACTCTCTTTTTTACTTTCGTGATTCGAATTTTCCGAATAAGCATCTGCCCCGAGAACTTACCTTGCAGCTTATATCTCAGTTAGCCCTGTTTTCGAATTTAAGATTTATCGCCTGGTGTGTTCTTCCGTGTAGTATGGTAGAGGAGCACTGCTTCCATCTTCAGTGTCGAAGAGTACGCTAAACCAGTACTGTACTCTGCTGCTTACTTCCTTAGCTTGCCTTTTGCTTCTGAACATGGAGGCACCGTGTTCTTCTGAAACATCGGTAACTTCTACCAGACTACACGGAGTACTCAGCGCTGCAAAAATCTGATCTCATAAAAAATGGATGTGTTTTATGGGGACGGTTTGCAGTGGCCAGGAAGTCCGCGTAACACGAATCAGATGGAACGTGGTTTCGGTGTTTCTTTTACAGCTGCTATTCTGACCTAACAGGCAGAAACGAACAGGAGTCCGGAGAAAGTTGCATAATGAGAACTTCACAATTTATGATTCTCGTCAAATTCTCGTCAATTCGGATGTTCAATTCAAGGAGAACTTATCATGCACGGGAGATGCGAATTTCATAAAAGGTTTCGGTAGGAACGGTTGAAGTTGGACACAGTTAGACCTATACGTAGATGGGAGGATTATATTAAAACGGATTTTTGAGCGTCTATGCGGGGTTTGGACTTGTAATTGGGTTTGTTGAACACTTAACAGATGGTAACTACAACTGTAGCGCTATCACTAATTCACCTATTCCGCAGTTCACTATAGCACATACTTAGTCTTCTCAGTTTGTTTTCACTACCTGTTTCCTAGTAACGGATTCTAACAGTGTCCTGTCCTTACATCGTTACTGACTGGCGAATGTCTCACAACTAACTCCCAGGCTGGTGGCCATCTCATGCCAACCTCCTACTCTTGTGACTGAATTAACTCAACTAAATCTAACCCCGCTTGTGACCCTCGGTACGGACCGCGTAGAAAACATTTCTCATTGTTGAGTTTAATCATTGCCGTGGGAACATGTTTGTATGCGAAGCCGTTACTCAACAACGGCTGCTGTATATTTTCTTATTCCCCGGTTGTTACTTATCAGCGGGCATTGTTTATAGAGTCATTACTTAGCAACGGGTCTACGTGCTACAGTATGACAACTGATTTTAAAGCAATAATATTGGAGTGGACTAAATTAATCGGATTAATATAGGGAGCAGTAGCAGGCTGTAGTGAGTACGGTTATGAACCTTTGTGTTAAAAAAATGCTTGGCATTTCTGGTGAGCTGAGCAACTGTTAGCTTCTTAATATAGGCTCTGCTGCTGGAGTTAATCTGAACTACTGAATTTGTTTTTGCCGTCAGCTTCAGTAAGCGTGGGACAATTTGTTAACGTTCACAGCATTTTCGTTCTTCTCTGGTCTCATTGATTCCTGGAAATGTTGGAAGGTGACGCGGCATGGGTAAATACTGGACCACTCAGTTCGCGGATCGGTCACTTCTCGTCTATCCTCGGCTGTCGAAATGTCACTGCCCAGCCAAGACGCAAATTGATTGGTCTCCGAAGCGAGACAGCGTAAAGCGTGGCTCCGTGACAGAGAACACGAAATATTTAAACTCCAATCCGCCTTTGTCATCTCCACGTTATGCAACCCCCCCCCCCATCACTTCACTCGCCCCATTATGCGAGTAGTACAAGCATACGCATACATCCCTTGTCCGGTGTATGATTGGTGTCCTTGTCAGCATTGTCGCTAATCAATCCAATCATGTAATTAATTTTATTAATTACGATATACGATTATTACATTTCGGCTTCAATCCCGCTTTAATATGCGTACTGTAGTATTGTATTCCACTGTCTTGTACTTCTAATACAGTGATTTTGTAGAATTTTCCGGATTTCAGCACCCCTGAGAAGTATGGAGTCTTGACCTTAATGATCAGTCATTTGTCTTTTTGGAATTCTGCAAAGCTACACCGATCTCAGAATTTAATATTTAATATACGTGATCAGTACGGCACTTTTTCCTTCGGCGCACGGGAGCTAAGTTGCCTTGTTTGATCTGCTCCAATTAGAGCACGGAATGTCGTATGTCCTTCCGCGACTGAAGATCACGAAATTTTGACCTTACAGCGTTTGGGTGGAGGACGGGTCCGAGCCAGAGACTTCTGGTCAAGCTTTCAAACTCTGCAGACTTCTTCATCTCTTTCAAAATTAACAAAAATAAAGGTGGAAAGAAAACGGTGACTGTACTGCTGGCAGTTATACACTACGTGTTACTTTTCAAGTGCGTCAGATTGGTGGTTCTTCGTTGAGGCGCGCCCGTGTGTGTGTGTGTGTGTGTGTTGCTAGGACCTGATTCTGTACGTTATACGATCCAGCCAGTGATCCGTAATTGCATTCAACCTATGAAACTGTTGAATTCTCTAAGCTACTCTTACAGCGGCGCCCGCCTAAAGATAACTGATCCTTTATTTATCATACTTTATCCTAACCGCGTTTCACAGGCTGCAATATAGTAGGAACTCTAACTCTAGTTTCAGAAATGTTCGGTGACAGCATCTGCATAACAGTGAATATTTGCTAGACCTTCAGCCCATTAAGCATGCTGGGAACTGTGACCATCAGTTGTGGAAAGGTCTGTCCTCAAACAGCGTTTGTATGTTTCGCATGATTCTCAGTAGAAACGTTGATTATTTACCGAAGTCGCATTAAAAATGTTGTTTGTAATGGAAGTACAGTGCGTTTTCATCTGAAGCGGGAACTTAATTTTTAAACATAATGTACCTTAACTTCATGTTTAAAGCGCCCTAGAACTAAGAAATCGACTTTAACTCATAGACAAGAGAAAGGACTGGAAATGAGGATTCCGCCCATGTCCAGAAGCTCTATCGCCCCCGACAATCCGGATCAAAGTAGTATGAGAAATGAAGACCGCTGTTCACAGTTGAGTACAAACTTTAAGACACATGAAATTTAGGAAGACACTTGTCTGTTCAGACAAACTTCGACAAGTAGATTCTGAAGGATTCTGACGATGGCGTACAGCACTCAGAACTACTGCGTTTTTGGACTTTGTCCTCGCCCGGTATTCTAGAAAACAGAAAAAAAACAACGTTTCGAAAACTGTACCTGTTTCCATCCTCAGGTGAGGGGGGATGACACCCACTCATTTGGGTCCCTTTACAAAGAGCTGACCTCAATCACCTGCAGTGACCGAGTTTAGTTATTTCTAAGTGACCCAACTGAGTGGATGTCATCCCCCCTTACCTGAGGATGGAAACAGGTACAGTTTTCGAAACGTTGTTTTTTTCTGTTTTCTAGGATACCGGACGTGGACAAAGTTCAAAACCGCAGTAGTTATGAAAACTTTGACAGTTTCTTCAGACCTGCATTAAACAAATACAGCTTCAGAGTCTTCAGGCTATGAATAAATGTATTTCTCTTTTCATAGTTTTTAAATAAAGGTTCTACACTGATATTTTGTTATTTATTTTCATCAGCTCTACTTACATCATTAAATTTTCCTTTCGTGTTCAAAGTTTTTTGTCGTTTAAGGGTACTTTTGCTTCACTAATCCAGATTGGTGCTTAATCCCCCCAGTTACTGCCGATTTGCGTTAACATCCGTGACTACCGTACATATTGGAAAGAATACGGTATAAAGTTTGTAATGGCTTCTGCTGATCATTATTTTGGCCGCCCCAGAAGAGAGGAAACTGACAAAAACCGCCAGAGAAGTTACATTTTCAGGAATTCTTGACAAAACATAAACTCGCACCTTATGTGGGTCTGATTCCTGTTTGCCCATCTCTGACCTAATATCGGAGTATAAACCGTTATACAAATTCACTTCAAATTCGCTCTTAGAGACCTTCATTAAACATCGGGAAATTTCGGTTTTGAGCCATATTGATCCAGCTGAAAGCCTCGTTTGTGTATGGTAATAACTGAAATTTTTCATGTTTAGCATGAACCGCGATAGAATATTTGTTAAATGTAATACGAGAGAACTGTTCTTAAGGCTAATCTGTCATTTTGATTTCTAGCNACCAGCTGAAAGCCTCGTTTGTGTATGGTAATAACTGAAATTTTGTATGTAAGATTTGAGGCTTTCACAGCGGTGACTATGAAGAAAGCNCGAGAGAACTGTTCTTAAGGCTAATCTGTCATTTTGATTTCTAGCCATATTTACGGATTATGGCATAATTTAGACAGAGAGGCCTTTGCAGAATGTTAGCTCTGCATACTGACAGACTGCGCATGTCTGTTTTACACAAGACCATAAAGAACGTCTGTTGTACTGCAATGAGGAAAGCAAATGGAAAAACTACCACATTATCACGTTTCCTGGATAGTCTCTTTCCAAAAACAGAGATACCATGTATGCGACCAGAAGACGAGGAAGAAGACGGAAGTAGATGCTGGATGACCTTGAGGACAGAAGAGGATATTCTCATTTGAAGGAGAAAGCTCTAGATCACATTAAGTGGAGGAACTGTTTTGGAAGAGACTGTGGACCTGTCGTATGACAGATTACAGATGATTGAAAAGAACTTCATCCCAAAATCCGTTTCACGTATTTTGTTGCAGTCCGATATTATGGTGTCGACAATTGAACTATGCTCATTGTATGTGATGCATTTTGTGTTTTCTGCTGTGCCGCTTTCAAATCCATCGTTTTATATATATATTATAACCCATTAATAGTCTGTGAAATTTATCATGAAGGATATATGCATATCAGTCGGCCATTTTAATTTTTATCTATGTTGAGTCATGATTGTACATTTTCATACACGCGGTAAAGCGTTAATCAGATACTTATTCAATTTAATATGGCCGAACTGTGCATGGCATGAGTCAGCAATTATCAGTTTATCCGTGTTGACCGATTGCAACGAAATACCATAAATTAATTTTGAAATCCTTTGGTGAATGCTTTGAAATAACGGACACAGTATTCGTAAACACTTAACGTGTATGTGCTGTGGAGTTAGTTCACGATTTTGATTCTGCTGTGGTTCCTGTATACTAAGGTTCTTCGTCCATTTAATTAACTGAGCTTCCAGCTCTGGCTGAATAATTGTCTGAGATAGGGTCCCAAGGCGAGGCACGCAGTAAGCCTGTGAGATAAAATCCTTCACAAATTACGACAATAGGATGCCTATCGAGGCTTCTTCGGGATGCAAATTACTGGATTTCCGTGCGTTGCGTGTTTAAGTTGGCTTAATGAAACTCCGGGTAGATTGACTTGCCTGTTCAGTTCGTACATCTTTAGCCACAATTCAGTAGCGTCTGAACATCGGAGATACGGGCTTAGATTAGTTTGCAGGAGAGAAATAAAGTGATTAGAAGCCTCTTCCTATTTTATCCGGTTTCGCCTGTTTTGTGTTAGTATATTTTGATATTATTTGAAGAAATTAGTGAAATGCTACATTTGGAGCATGGCTCTGTATGGGGCTGAAACATGGACACTTAGGGCAGTAGATCAGAAACACCTGGAAAGTTTCGAAATGTGGTGTTGGAGAAGGATGGAGAAGATCAGTTGGACCGATTATGTGAGAAATGAAGAAGTGTTATTTAGAGTCATTGAGCAGAGGAATATCCTACACGAAATAAGAAAACGGAAGGCTAATTGGATTGGTCATGTTTTACGCAGAAACTGCCTTCTAAAAGAAGTTATCGAAGGAAAGATAGAGGGGCGGATAGAAGTGACAAGAAGACGAGGAAGAAGACGTAAGAAGATGCTGGATGACCTTGGGGACAGAAGAGGATACTGTCATATGAAGGAGAAAGCTCTAGATCGCATTAAGTTGAACTGTTTTGGAAGTGACTGTGGACCTGTCGTCTGACAGATTACTGATGATGTCAAAACATCGGGAAAATAGACCAAAAACTCGCATTGTTTCATCGCTGCAGAAATGGGCATTATTTTACAAGAATTATGGCATCACCACCATCATCGTAGTCGTCGGCGTCTTTAAAATGAACCCCGCTTAGTCTTCAGAATGACTAGGTTCTCGGACTTTGTCCGGCGTCAGGCGTTCTGTTAGGTCCAGTGATTGACGTTAGCTCTTTCTAAGGGACCCAATACAGTGGGTGTTTCCCCCTCACCTGAGGAGGGAAACGGGTACAGTTTCCGAAACGTTGTGTTCTTTAGTTCCTAGAATACAGGACGATGGACAAAGTCCGAAAACTCAGTAATCCTGAATATCATACATCAGAACCGTTTAGAATATACCCGGTTAATATCTCCATTTGAACTGTAAATTTTCTTGGTGACCATACATCGTGTTGTCGTGGATAAGCTAGTTCTGTTTTGTACTATAGCATATAGAGCCGTTACTGTGCAACGACGGGGAGATAAGGAAAAATAGCAGAGCAGTGTCTAGGCAGCTGCTCGGTAAACACGTTCCCGCTGCAACGGATACGCTTGCAACAGTGAAGGTACTGTTGGTAACGGCATGTTTCGTACTCGGTCCGCGCCGAGGGCTTAATAAGGAAGACAGTTGGGACAAGCAAGTCAGTTATATACGGGAGTCTGAAGCAAGAATACTTCATTTGGAAAGGAGCCGCCGTTCAGATAGGACTTGCTATTGTTAGTGACCTTTACCGGGAAACGTCTAGTAACAGACTGAGAACACAAGGCTATGTGCTCTAGTTATCTGTAAAGTGTGATCAGCGATATTGCTATGGTTACTTGTAGTTACGATTCGTAAGTGATCGGTAAATGCAATTACCAATCCAAACCCTGTCTGTAGTCACTCCTACACGTGACAGTATTAAGGAGACCATGTTTCGAACCTCGGTCGAGGGACATACTAGCCTTCCTACTGAATTTCTTGGTTTTCTTCATTTACTGTAGACGAATAACGACAAATTCTGAGATTGAACATTACCTGACCTGGGGTCGAAAGCGGGCCGCCGCAATAAGAAGCGGCATATAACCGCCTGAGCTCTGGCACCGCCCTATGAAGATAGTTGTCAGTAGCTAGACTATACGGAATGGAATTGTAGAATAATTGCTGGATGGAAGGACTGGGAAGGAAACAGTCGCATCCTAATCGAGTTGCAATCCTAGCATGTGTCTTGAGGGACTGAGGAAAACAATGTACCCCTTGGAATGGCTGGTACAAGTCCGATTGTAGACCGTTACCGCTACCGTAACGTGCCCCGCTCGGTGGAACCACAATCTGTATAGACGTGTCCCCCAATCTCCCCAGGCAAAGGCTCTCAGCCACCTTGTGTTGTGTGTCATCATTTGGTACGTGTCTTTGTGACACCACAATAATCGCGTTGCCAGAATCTCATTTCGCAGAGAGGAGCGTGTCAGTGTGTCTGCCTAGCGGCGCACGTGCCCCTGCTCCCGCAAGGCTCGGGTGGGAAAGGAGAGGCAACCTTAACATGCCTTTCTTTTTGGTAAGATGATCTGGAACTGCTCTTAGAAATCTGGTTAGGAAGTATTCTTTCGTTTCTGAAAGGCTGGTTGAGTCCATATGATGATTGTTGAAAGACTGTTTTTTTTAAAAGGAATTTTTATTTTGTAAACTGGTTCGTGTCGCCGATCACAGTGATCATGGGTTCGAATCTCACTCAAGGCATGGGCGTCTGTGTACGCGTTTAATCAGTGTTTGTGTTGTTCTGTGTGTATGTAACGGCCTTATGACGGGCTGATCACTCGTCCAAGGAAAACTACCGTTTGTGTAAAAATATTACGAAACTAAAGAAAAGGAGAGGGCCCAACAAGGGCTTTGAAGCAATTGACGATTGAATGAAACTGGTTCGTATCAGTTTCTTATTGAAAACTGATCCAGAGCTGATTTTCTTAGAAACTGATTCATAACTTCTTTATTTGAAAACTGGTTCATAGCTGTTTGTCCACTGTTGGAGAACTGCTTGAGGACTCTACCAGTCTTGGCTCGTGTGACAAGAGGGTTTGCAAGTGAAGTGGGCAGGAGGACGAGAGCAGGTGCCTAACGTAAGGTCCTGGGTTACCATTTTGTGGGACGCACCGAAGAAAAGCACAAACAGGCAGGAGAACCAGCCGCTTGGCTAATTCATTGCGTTCTAGATGGCAGTGATTTACGCCCAGGGCCGTTTAACCCGGTGAAAATTTTCCCAGTATTCTGATATACGGTCGGGACTTTCCCAGAGGCAGTGTTGACGCAGTGAAAATGTAATCTGATGCCGCCTCCAGAAATCTTACCTCCGAGTCTTCATTCTTCCAGCGCGTAACCTAGTGGTTTATACGGACTGAGTTAAACTGTTGGATACCCCCCACCTCCACCCACACCCCAGCATTCGTCGTAAGCAACGGGGTATACAGTGAATGGGACTCGAGCCACACGCTGTATAGCTGACGCTGTACTGTAACCCACGCACACAGTCCACTCTTGCCATTCTGCTTAATACACGTGGACAGTAGCTCTGATATCGAAACATCCACTGGAGAGAAGTACCGACTTTTCCGAAACTGTTTATCAGTTCAAATATAGCGTCAGTTATTCAAAAGCACGCGCGTCCCTCTGGGCGATAGTCATCTGTCTGTCTGTAAACATCAGCTGCCGCCAACATTCCTGCAGATCGCAGCACTGTCAGTTTGATAGTGTTCCAGGAAATGTTACACTTCTTGGAATTACAAATGCAGTTGACGGACAGCAGGCCATCAGAACTGGGCACACGATGCAAAATTTCACTGACCATTTGAAGTAATGTGGTTACGGTACCCACCGCCCACTTTCATGTACAAGAAACCTTGCTCTTTGCCAGCAAAAAAAATAATTTGATGTTTCTCACAATTATCAGCCATTGTCTACTTGAATAGTACTGTAGCGCTTAGACCCATTACTGGGCAACGACCTCGAAACAAACAGCGGAACAACCTAACACTGCTAGGCACCATGTTCTTAATAAGCAAGTTTACGCAGCTGTTACTAGGTAGCGACTGCGAAACAGGTTCCCACGGCAACGAGTTCGCGCTCAACACTAGAGGAACTGTTAGAAACGGTGTTCTCTACGCGGCCCGTGCAAAAGGGTTATACAAGGACACCAGCCGAGCAGTTGGCAGTTACAAGTCAGTCTGTGAAGCGAAGACTAGGAGGTTGGTGTGAAATGGCCGCCAGCTTTGTAGTTAATCAGTTGTAAGTGATTCTGTGAAGAGAAGATTTAATCGGTGCAGTTCAGAGGCAGCTGGCATCGAAGTGAGCGGGAAGCTGAAGAATCTCCACTGTTAAAGCCGTTACTAGGAGATGCCTAGTGAAGACACAATAGACTGAAAAGTCTTAGTGTGTGTCTTAGTCTGGAGACCAGAGATGGCGCTATAGTTAAGTGCAAGGCGAGGCGTGTGTGAAGTGGTCAATAAATCCAATCTCCAGTCCAAAACCTTGTCTGTAGTCACGTTTCCTCGCGTGACAATATTAACCGGTCTGTGGCCGTGGACACGCTCATTGCGTTTTGTGAGAAGCAGAACGAAATTTCTAAATATTATTTAGTTCAATATCCGTCTGTAGTGTGACGTATGCTGTGATGTCTTTTTATTGTCGCGGGCTTGTCCGCAGCCCTTGGGAACGCCTATTAAAGTCGCTCAGTTTGTCCTGTTGCCCGTCCGTCTCTGTCTTCAAAGAGCATAAACCGACATTGATTAAATTTGATGCTGATGAATTTTGCGAATAATATGAAGCCGTTTTAATTTTTATTTTGAACTGAGGCCTTGATAGTTCAGTCGTTATGGCGTCGGATTATGGCCAGGGTTCGATTCTCGACAAGGAAAATCTTTTCTCTTCTGTATAGTCAAGACAGGCTCTGGGGCGCAACCAGCCTCAAATTTAATGGGCACCGAGGGCTCTTTCCCTGGGGTTAATGCACCAGGGGCATGAAGCTGACCACTCGGCTCCATATACTGCCGAGGTCAAGAATGGTGGAACTATACCTTCACTCTCTCATTGTTCTTGGCGTCAGGCTCTTGAGGATCACGCCTTGAGATTTTTTAAACTGAACACTTTTGGTAATAATCCTTATGTAACATCCTCCCTGACGAGAAGATGAATATGATTGGCTTTCCGTAAAGTGTATGTATCGCACATATAGCGTGTTACTGAAAATTCTTCTTCTTGCACTGTATACAAGTCCTCTCAGTACAGGCTTTGCAAAGGTGTTTATGCCTATTTTATCTTATGCTATAACGGCAGTTTAGTCAGTTGAACGGTCATAAGCTTGACAGCCGCAAAGTTTAAGCCTCTTATATTTTCTGTATCTGGCTTCACCTTGTCCTATGCGGCGAACATGTTCTTTCTCATGATTTTATATGATTTCTGCTGCCTGCACAATTTTGTTGTGTAATCACAAGCACTGCAGATACACTCTGCAATAGCTCAGAATTTATTTTTGCTTAATGTCCTTGTCTCGATAGGAGTTTCAAATGTATATAATGATTATTGATAAGATTTATATTTTATGGTAAGCTCTGATGTTCTGAGAACCTTGATCAAGTTCGGAGCAATGGCTATAGGCGGCCGACGTGAATCAAAATTAAATTATTTAAAATAACGTTTGTGTTTAGACATCGATTCCAAATTTAATCGGAATCGGTTCGCAGAAATTGAAGATTATGGATGAGAACGGACGGGTGCGATATGTCTATATGTACATTTGGTGCGGTTCATCCACAGCACGCTAGAGTGGGGCAGCGACCCGTAACTTACCGAGGAGCCGGCACCTTACTCCTCTAACCCCGCTTCAGTCACCAGAAAATGGTTTCTGAGCGATGTCGCGCTCCCGTGTAGAAACATGTACGCTTCCAAGGGAGTCATCTGACCTTGTCTCACTCGTGGGAACCCATTTCAAAGGCAAATATTTAATAATATCAATGGAAAATTATTGCTGCCAAAGCGAGTAAAATGATTCCAGTGCAGCGAGGGCGGTTGTTCCAGGATTCTGCTACGGTCGGTGGCGAGGGTGCACAGGTGGAGTCCAGTAGGCCTGCCTTTACTTCGCTGCTTTGGATATTGTGTCGCTGTTCATTTCCATTTGTTGCAGAAATGAGTTCGCTCTCGCAACAGTCATCACACTTTAATTGGTAGTTTATATGTTGCTGCTCTGAGTCAGGTGAAAGGTAATTTCGTCCCTTTGCTTAATTAGTTAAGCATTATGTCATGAAGACATATGGGGGAGAGTGGAGGTAGAGCTCCGCCATTCTCGACCTCGACACTAGATGGAGGTGAGTTGTCAGCTTCACGCCTCTGCCGCTTTATCCCCTGGAGAAGGCTGGGTGGGCCCCGTTCGGAATATATAGCGCAGAATGATTGGATGATAGTGAATGATGAATTGGAAAGGGTGAGGTAGGAACCAATCGTGGCCTATAATTCATGGTACTTTCCTTAAATTTGCTTGGACATGTTGAAGAAAACCACGAACTTCGTCAGTCGGGGTAGTCTGTGTCCCAGCCAGGTTTCGAATACAATTAAGATTTTTACTGTATGAACGGCTTCACTCAGTCTCTCATTCCTTCCACAAATTGTACCGTTTTTTATTTTGTTGAAATGTTCATCATTTTGTACAAAAAAATATTTCACTTAAAGTTTGAAACACAAAATGGTATCCGAAGATTTTGTGGCGGTGAAGATTTCATATCATGATCCTGTGGGTTGAAACGTCGTCCAGTCTGGTACGTGTGTACAGAACATAGCCTCTATCTGCAGAGTAGAACCTTGACTAGTAAGGCAACATGTTCATCCGAAACGTCGGTCTCTCAACCTGCCATGTTGTACAGTGTAGGCCCAGTAATGCAGGTCTGTCATCTTTCATGAGGTATTTTGTGAGATTTCCTGCAGTTCAGTCTTCGTCCCTGCTCTAAATTATTGGCCATGACTGACTGATACGCTGTCGCGGGCCCCAAGAAGATGACTGAATTAATGTTCGCCGAGCAGTAGCGTAATAAATCAGTAACGATGAGTGTCGGTTGGCTAGCTGAGCGTGAACTCTAGCCATTAAGAGCCATTACTCGCTACAGAGTACAATATTTATTGAACTATGTGTATACACACATGTTCGTTACAGAGCCCGCAGGCAGAACTCCGGTCAGCACAGGTTCTAGTAGCAACAAGCCAAAATGTGTCAACCCAATCAACGAATCAAGACCATGAACCAGTGCTGAAAGCGAAGCCACACCAAGTCAAGGAAACGACAGTGATTACTTAGCAACTTACAATTCTGAAATGCCCCCCCCCAACTCAGTAAGTTATGTGAGAATATGAATTAATATTATTACATTTTTAATTGGAGACAGATTAACCTCCTTGACAGGCCGCGCCATAGCTCAAGCGGTTAGTCGCTGGCTTCCCACCGCGGCGGCCCGAGACCGAGTCCGGGCCTGGTCAAGTGGGGTTTGTGGTGGACAAAGTGGCGCTGGGGCGGGTTTTCTACGAGTACTTCGGTTTACCCTGCCAATCTTCATTCCACCAAATTCTCCGTCATCATAATCACCCGGGGCAGGCTATAGTAGGACAATCAGTGGCCGCCGTGCCGAGTGGACCCAGCTGGACTCCACCCCCCACTAAGTGAATTAAAAAAACCCCTCCTTGACATGACATAAAACTACAGAGGTGTGAGGTGTTTTTAAGACAAGGCACGGGAATCTATTCATCCCTGAAAATTGTAGCCTTATAATTTTTATAAACTAACTCATGGAGCTGAGCCCTCTTGAGAAGCCACCAGTTGTGCAGCTACTCAAGAACTTCCCAGCAGTTTATGGAACCCGTGTACACAAAGTCCCTCTACTGGCCCCTATCCCGAGCCAGATCGATCCGATTTATACCACCTTATCACGTCTAATACCCATTTTAATATTATCCATCTACCTACGTCTTGGTCTTCCTAGTGGTGTCTTTCCTTCTGGCTTTCCCACCAATATCCTATAAGCATTCCTCGTCTCCCCCATTCGTGCTACATGCCCTGCCCACCTCATCTCCTTGACTTGATCATTCTAATTATACTTGGAGAAGAGTACAAGTTATGAAGCTCCTCGTTATGCAGTTTTCTCCAACCTCCTGTCACTTCATCCCTCTTCGGTCCAAGTACTCTCCTAAGTACCCTGTTCTTAAACGCCCTCAGTCTATGTTCCTCCCTTAATGTCAGAGACCAAGTTTCACACCCACACAGAACCACGGGCAAAATTATAGTTTTGTATTTTCTAATTTTTATGTTTTTGGAAAGCAGACGAGAAGACAAATGGTTCTGGACTGAATAGTAGCAAGCGTTACCGAGGAGGGCGTGTCAACCCCTAGCTGGAAACGAATTATCACTTTACGAAATGTTACACATAACCTCCGTCATAATGCATGGGATGAAACCTCGTTCCATAAGAGCCGGGCGATTTATTTTTTTAATTTATGCTTAATTTAATGCTACCTTCAGTAACTTACACTTGTAGTGTGAACGCTGCGATATTGGGGAAACTGTGCAAGGCATCTGTCATGACTCGTGGAGTACCGGAGGAAAGCCACGAAGAACATCATTTAGGACGGTTGGTGTCCCAGCCGAGATTCAAACCGGACATGTTTTGCATAGAAGTGGGAAGCGATACTGCTTCGACTGGCTTGCTCGGTGGCAGTATATAGTAATTAATAAAGTTCTTCTGTTTGAGCCTCTTACGGGAATGTAACCACGCCACGTACGGCCTATTTATGATAATTAGACCAGTACTAGTCAGAAGTGTTTGCGCGGAAGGGGGCGTCCAGTGAGAAATGGCCCCTGTGACGACGAGGCCGTGGCGGAAATACTAATAACATTGCCGAGACCTGCAGTAATAATGTGTTTCCTTCCTCGCGTCCTTTTCTGTGCATTAGGTTCCATTGTCTGTTGAATAATGCATGTTGGATCCTGCACGTTTACAAATGGAACAATGCTATGCCCCATACAATCTGAATGTTTATTCATATATATTAGCTGTACAGTAGTCTGTCACTTACGAGTGTCATCTTAGAAAACTGCTTCAATTTACAGTAAACCCACGCTAATCCGGAGTAATCTGGGGGAGGTCATCCGGATTAGCGAAGCAAAAGGTAGCCCTAAAACACATAAGAAAACTTAGAACACAAATAAATGGAAAATGTAGTGATATGAGCAGTGCTGATGGAGATAAATAACAAAATATCACAGTACAACCTTTATTTAAAAACTATAAAAAGACGATACATTTATTCATGGACTCAGAAGACTCAGAAGTTGTACTTGTTTCTGAACGTAATAACCCAGGTCTAAAGAAACTGTCTCAAGTTTTGTCTGAACAGACAAGTGGCTCATCTGCCTTCCTAAATGTCATAGTCTTTCAGAGTAGGTACTTAACTGTGAATAGAATTTTTTATTTTTCAATCCGGATTAACTGTAACCGGATTAGCAAGAGTTTGCTATACAATCTTCTGTCAGTGACGCACTGCAGTTCGGTAGAAGTTAAATGACTTTCCGGAGAAACGTGCTGCTTTCCATCATCGGAAAAGAAAGAGCCAGAAAGCAACCTGTAAGCAGTAAGCTTAAAACAGAGTATATACCATATACGTAATTTTATATCTGTCTGTCCGTCTGTCCTGTCCATCCGCCCATCCACCCGCCCATTAATCATTTTCAGGCCTGTATTTACTGCTTCGAATGACAAAAGGTAAATCTCTCGTCTTTTATACCGAATAAAGAACCACTAATACCGTTGGATGTAGGTAAGCCAATTGTTGAGGTATTGATCTTTTTGGTAAAATTCAAAATGCCCACGGCTTCGCTATTAGTAGAATATCAAAGTTGTAATTTTAAATCCAAGTTACTCTAGAACAGGCGGCCTCCGTAGTCTAGAGGTAACGTTCCCACCTCATGACTCGTGGTTCGCGGGGTTCAAATACCCGGCGGAGGTCGTCGAATTTTTAAGGGCGGAAAAATTCAGGGAACAAGTCCTCCGGGAGGGACTTTAAGCTGTGTGTCCCGTGTCGTAACTTTACGGCACGTAAAAGAACCTCATATCCCCAAAGGGGATCACTGA